>NC_054480.1:95383231-95510731 GCF_017639515.1 Carcharodon carcharias
GGTCCCCCTTGTCCTCATTTATCACTCCACCAGCCTCCGCATTCAAAGGATCATCCTCCGCCATTTCCGCCAACTTCAGCATGATACCACCACCAAACACATCTTCCCTTCACCCCCCCGGCGGCATTCCGTAGGGATCATTCCCTCCGGGACACCCTGGTCCACTACTCCTCACCCCCCACCTATGGCACCTCCCCATGCCTACGCAGAAGATGCAACTTCACTTCCTCTCTCCTCACCGTCCAAGGGCCCAAACACTCTTTTCAAGTGAAACAGTATTTCACTTGCATTTCCCCCAACTTAGTCTACTGCATTCGTTGCTCCCAATGCGGTCTCCTCTACATTGGAGAGACCAAACGTAAACTGGGCGACCGCTTTGCAGGACACCTGCGGTCTGTCCGCAAGAATGACCCAAACCTCCCTGTCGCTTGCCATTTTAACACTCCACCCTGCTCTCTTGCCCACATGTCTGTCCTTGGCCTGCTGCATTGTTCCAGTGAAGCCCAATGCAAACTGGAGTAACAGCACCTCATCTTCTGACTAGGCACTTTACAGCCTTCCAGACTGAATATTGAATTCAACAACTTTAGATCTTGAACTGCCTCCTCCACCCCCACTCCCTTTCTGTTTCTTCCCCTTTCCTTTTGTTTTTTCCAATAAATTATATAGATTTTTCTTTTCCCACCTATTTCCATTATTTTAAAATCTTTTATGCCCTGCTAGTCTTTCCACCTCATCCCCACTAGAGCTGTACCTTGAGTGCCCTACCATCCATTCTTAATTAGCACATTCGTTTAGATAATACCACCACCTCTGTGTTCTTTTGTTTGTGACATCTTTTGATTATCTGCTCCTATCACTGCTTGCTTGTCCCTACAACCACACGACTCCCCCACAACTTCTCTCCCCAACACCACCCCCCCCAAACTTAAACCAGCTTATGTTTCACCCCTCTCCTTATATTCACTTAGTTCTGTGGAAGGGTCATGAGGACTCGAAACGTCAACTCTTTTCTTCTCCGCCGATGCTGCCAGACCTGCTGAGTTTTTCCAGGTAATTCTGTTTTTGAACTGATTCATTAACCTGATGATGTTGATGCAATAAAAAGCAGGAGGGATTTGTGGCAATCATTGTCACGGGTGTGATTTTAGTAGTTTTAAAAATAAACGTGTTTAGAAAGAGCAACACTGCACAGCATAGAGGTTTCAGGAAGTAAGTTTCATAAGGGGATTGGATGCTCCAAAATAGGACAACTAGGCTAAAGAAATCTAAAAAGAAAAAGTGGCAACTCCCCAAAGCTTAACAGCGTGTGTGCAGCTCCAAAGTTATCGATGGTAAACAGTGTTTATAAATGCCGATTTAACTTAAGGGAGGTTACAATAAAATATTCAAAAGAAGTGTTATGAGTATTGATCCTTTTCTCCACCTGGACAGGTTCAGGCTGAGCCTCAGAGTCAGGAGTATGAGAGTGTGGGTGTGGGTTCACCCATCAACATGGGCACCACACTTGAGGAAGGAAAGAGTACAGAAGACATTGACTAGAACGGTTCCAGGGATGAGGAATTACAGTTGTGTGGAGAGGCTGGAGAAAATTGTTTTCTTTGGAGCAGAGAATGCTAAGAGGAGATTTGATAGAGGTGTTTATAATCATCAAGAGTTTAGATAGAGAAAAGAAAGAGAAACATTTTCCAATGGCTGAAGGATTCATAGCCAGTAGGTCAGAATTAAGGCGATTGGCAAATGAACCCAAGGCGACTGGAAAAAGCTTTTCCTCAAAGAAACCATTTTTACTTAATGAGTGTTTAGGGATTTGGAATGCAAAGCCTGATAGGATGGTGAATACAGGTTCAAAATGAAATGGGTAATTGGAGGGAAAGAAATTACAGAGATATGGAGAAAGATTGGGGTAGTGGGACCAACTGGATTGTTCTATGGAAGAGCTGGCACAGACTCAATGGGCTGAATGGCCTCCTTCTGTGCTGTACTGTTCTATGACAGGCCTAGGAAATGATTGGCAACACTGAGCCTGAGAGTAGGCTGGTGAAATATGTAACATCACTGCTAGGGCAACATTGCCTGGTGATCTGTACCATGGCATGAGAATAGAATGTAATCTCTGGCACTGCCCTATTTTATACAGTGAGGATTCCCAGGAGTCTGCAGTATTTGTTCAGTCTGGAGTGGTCTTCCATGGGGTACAAGGTTGACCTGGTGAGCTGGCTGAGTGTTTACTCTCCTATAATGTGAAGCATATATAGTATACCAACTGCTAAAGAGACAATTACACTGGCATTCTCTGACATTGTGTAGATCTCAGCAGCAAATCCTGAATTGTGTGCTTGTTCTGGGCTGGTTCTTATTACTCTGATGGTAAATTGTGACTTTACTGGACAGGATCAGGAACTGGAAGTGAAAACTTCTGTTTTCAATAAGGATGTGGTATTGGGCAACTGCCCAGATATGGAGTGCTGTAACCAATATGACAGGCTTTTGGAATTTAAATATAAGGTCAAGGGAAAAACACTCTGTGACACGGATTGTTTTACAAAATCTGGGAATATTTAGCAGTTGTGTTAGCAAACCAAAGTCATTGAGCAAACAAACAGACCCTCTGAGCTATATAAAAATTAGTCTCACAGGAGCACACTTCACTCCAATGCAGTTTAATATTTGAGAGAGGCCGTAAACAGCCCATCAAAATATTATTAATTCCTCAGTTGATGTTTCACTCCTTCTCAGCATGTGGGCATCACTGACAAGAATGGCATTTATTGCCACTCCCTAGTTGTTCTGAATGGTTTTACAGAACTGAAGGGTTTGCTAGGTCACTTCAGGGGGCACTAGTGTGAGACAGGAGTCACTAATAAACCCTGACTGGATAAGGATGGCAGCTTCCAATCTCTTAACAACAGTCGTGAACCAGTCGGGGATTTTTGCCAACCAACAGTTGGTCATTTTTAATGATTCAGGATATTTTAAAGCTGAATTAAAATTTTCAAATTGCCATGATGAGATTTGCACTCCCATTCCTTTAATTAGCAGTCCAGTAACATTAGCAGTTCCAAAACACAATTTATAAAGGCTTCAAAACCTCTAGGATAGACTCCGAGTAAGAGTTTCAATGCTACAATCGTTGACAGTTTGAGATAACTAAGTGAGAGTTTCTATTGATCAGGCCTCCATGTTTTTCTCTTGAACTTTAACCCTCTTGTTCTCTGTTTGTTGACTGTATTTATGTCATGGCTGACAGGTGCTGTGAAAGGCTTGGTGTGTGAACTCATTCCGAAATGGATGACATAGAGCAGTCATCACTGAAACCATTAAGTTCCTCTACAATTGGTCTCTGTGCGGAGTCTGTGCCTGGAATCTGGCTATAATCGGTCTTATTCTTTCTCCAGCCGTAAACCCTGCAGCATAAATACATACACAAATTAAACAAATGTCACAATATGTAAATTCACAAACACTTACAGCACAGAAAGTGGTCATTCGGTCCATTTTAGGTGTACTAGAGAGATGTTAACTAACCCCACTGCCCCGCTCTCTCCCCATAGCCCTGAATCAATCACAAACCAATCCTACTGCCCCACTCTCTCCCAATAGGCCTGTATCAATTCCCAAACTAATCCCACTGCCGCCCTCTCTCTCCATAACCCTGCATCAATAACAAACTAATCCCACTGCCCCATTCTCTCTCCATAGTCCTGTTAAGATCAGGTTACAGTCTTCCCAGAATATCACAGACAGGGTTTGATTCTGCCTGGATCTGGGAGAGGAGGGGCAGCTAGAGGCCAAAAAAAAGTCTCCATAGTTTGCCGCAGAGGTGTGCAAGTAGAAGCTTGTGCTTGGATTGAAAAGATCAAATTCATGGGGTGTTAAAACGAGGATGGAAGAGTCGCCCAGCTTGAGCTAAAGGGAGAGGTTCCAGGAAAAGTAAACCTCACTGCGAAAGATGATTCTAAAATTGCAAGTTACCTGGCTGAGAAAAGAAAAGAAAAGATGAGGAATAAATACTCAGGAGCTAAGAATCACTTTGGTTTGATTCTGGAGAAATTGACTGTCCATGTAAAGGACAGTGTAAATATACATATAAAGTGTGTTTGTTATATGAAGTGTGTTTGTTTCATTTGGGCTAAGAGTAAGAAAGGGAGTATTCCATTCTGTGGTTTTGAAGTATAAGCTGCCTACAAAGGTAGTGTTTAGTTACAGAGTTAGTAGTTGATAGTCATTTGTTACATTAAATGCCTTAAAACCTGAAATCTTGACATGCCATTCTCTCAGCTATTAACTGGAAATTTGAATTTCTTGTTAAAAATGATTGGCCTCCATGGGGATTGAAATGCTTCTGTAAACTAGCTGCTCTCTGCTATTGTTTCTCACGTTACTCCTGCTTTGATAAACATTATTCCATTTCTCCAACCACCCCCTCAAATCTATCTCTTCCTCACTGTTGGAATTTCCTCTCTTCTCTTTGCTCCATACATTCCTCTTTCCCAAAAATACTTAAACTCATTGAAACCTACAAAATACTTAAAGGAGTCCAGAACCAGGGGACACAATCTCAAAATCAACTTAGGGCAAAGATGAGGAGAAATTTTCTTTGCTCAGAAGGTTGTGAATCTTTGGAATTCTCGACCCCATAGGGCCATGGAAGCTCAGTGATTGAGTATACTTAAGGTAGAGATTGATAGATTTCTGATTAACAATAACGTAAAGGGTTATGGGGTTAGTGTAGGTAAAAGGCATTGAAGTGTTTGATCAGCCATGATCGCATTGAATGGCGGAGCAGGCTTGACGGGCTGAATAGCCTTCTCCTGTTCCTATGTTCCTTTGTTATGGTCAGTGGTAACCCCCAAGATGTTGATACTGGAGGATTCGGCAATGGTAATGCCATTGAATATCAAGGGGCGATGGTCGGATTCTCTCTTGTTGGAGATGGTCATTGTCTGACACTTGTGTGGAGCAAATATTACTTGCCACTTGTCAGTCAAGCCTGGATATTGTCCAAGTCTTGCTGCATTTGGACAAGGGCTGCTTCAGTATCTGAGGAGTCGCAAATGATGCTGAACATTGTACAATCATCACTGAGTGTCCCCACTTATGAGCAGCTGAAGATGGTTGGGCCTAGGACTACCCTGAGGAACTCCTGCAGTGCTGTCCTGGAGCTGAGATGACTGACCTCCAGCAACCACAACCATCTTTCTTTGTGCTAAGTATGACTCCAACCAGCGGAGAGTTTTCCCCCTGATTCCCATTGACTCCAGTTTTGCTCGGGCTCCTTGATGCCACACTTGGTCAAATACAGCCTTAATGTCAAGGGCAGTCACTCTCACCTCACCTCTGGAGTTCAGCTCTTTTGTCCATGTTTGAACAAGGCTGTGATTGGAGGAGGAGTGTCGAGGCAGAATGTGATTGGAAGGGGATAGTCGAGGGGGATGTGATTAGAGGAGGAAGTATTGAGGCAGGATGTGATTGGAGGAGGGAGTGTCAAGGCAGGATTTGATTGGAGGAGGGCTACTCAAGGCGGGATGTGATTATAGAAGGGCAAGTTGAAGCAGGATGTGATTGGAGGAGCGGTAGTTGAGGCACGGTGTGGTTAGAGAAGAGGTAGTCGTGGCACGATGTAATTGGAGGAGGGGGTGTCGAGGCAGGAGTGATTGGAGGAGGGGGAAGTCGAGGGTGATGTGATTGGAGGATGAAGTGTCAAGGCAGAGTGTGGTTGGAGGAGGGGGAGTCGATGGGGAATGTGATTGGAGGAGGGAGTGTCAAGGCAGGATGGGATTGAAGGAGGGCTAGTCCAGGCGAGATGTGATTCAAGGAGCAGTAGTCAAGGCAAGATGTGATTGTAAGAGGGGTAGTCGAGGCAGGATGTGATTGGAGGAGTAGTTGTCAAGGCAGGGTGTGATTGGAGAAGGGGTAGTCAAGGCAGGATGTGATTGGAGAAGGAGTAGTCAAGGCAGGATGTGATTGGAGAAGGGGTGGTCAAGGCTGGATGTGATTGGAGGAGGGGGTGGTGAGGCAGGATATGTTTGGAGCAGGGGGTGCTGAGACGGGGTGTGATCGGAGAAGTGGTAGTTGAGGCAGGATGTGATTGGAGAAAGGCGCATTTGAGGCAGTTTGCAATTGGAGGAGTGGTTGTCAAGGCAGTATGTGATTGGAGGATGGTTTGTTGAGGCAGGGTGTCATTACACAGGAGATTGTGTTTGAGGTGGAGTTTGAAGTTAAGAGTGATATTTTGTGATGATGCAGAGCTCTTCCTCTCTGCTGCGTGCAGTCAGGCCTGGTCTCGATAGGTAAACATGCCTTGAAAAAACCAGGAGTTTAAGTAACAAAAACGAAAATACCTGGAAAAACTCAGCAGGTCTGACAGCATCTGCGGAGAGGAACACTGTCGACATTTCGAGTTCGTATGACTCTTCATACATGGACTCAAAACGTTAACTGTACTCCTCTCCGCAGATGCTGTCAGACCTGCTGAGCTTTTCCAGGTATTTTTGTTTTTGTTTCAGATTTCCAGCATCCGCAGTATTTTGCTTTTATCAGGAGTTTAAGTATTTTTGGGAAAGAGGAATGTATGGAGCAAAGAGAAGAGAGGAAATTCCAACAGTGAGGAAGAGATAGATTTGAGGAGGTGGATGGAGAAATGGAATAATGTTTATCAAAGCAGGAGTAACGTGAGAAACAATGGCAGAGTGCAGCTAGTTTACAGAGACATGTACTCACACGATTGGGATAGTGCTGCACCAACAAACTGCAGCAGCCAGGAGCAGTGGAAAGTTGCTGTACCACTGGAGAGAGGCAACATACAGATTATTGAACACGACAGTGGAAATCACATCTGTTAAAGCGACAGCTGACTGTAACCAGGCGAAAATGGAACCTGAGAGAAAATATCAGGGATATCAGTGACAGGCTATGGAGCTGCAATGATTAACAACACAGCCCTCCATGATAGACAAAGAATTAATCAACTCACACAGGATTCACACATATCCACAATGACCAAGGGTACACACAGACTCCACTACACTTCTGGTCACCAAGACTCCTTAGACAGTACCTTCCAAACCCATAACAAAAACAGAATTACCTGGAAAAACTCGGCAGCTCTGGCAGCATCGGCGGAGAAGAAAAGAGTTGACGTTTCGAGTCCTCATGACCCTTCGACAGAACTGAGTTCTGTCGAAGGGTCATGAGGACTCGAAACGTCAACTCTTTTCTTCTCCGCCGATGCTGCCAGACCTGCTGAGTTTTTCCAGGTAATTCTGTTTTTGTTTTGGATTTCCAGCATCCGCAGTTTTTTGTTTTTACCTTCCAAACCCATGACCACTACCATCTAGAAGGACAAGGGCAGCAGATACATGGGAACACCACCACCTGGAAGTTCCCCTGCAAATCACTCATCATCCTGACTTGGAAGTATATCACGGTTCCTTCACTGTCATTGGGTCAAAATCCTGAATCCCCTCCCTAACAGCGCTGTTGGTATACCTACACCAAATGGACTGCAGCGGTTTAAGAAGGCAGCTCACCACCATCTTCTCAAGGGCTGTTAGGATGGGCAATAAATGCTGGCCTAGCCAGCAACGGCCACATCCCATGAATGAATAGAACAAACACTCCCAGCTCACACCATCTGTAAACTCATCCAAGACTCTGCAGCCCGTTTCTTAACTGGCACCATGCCCCATTCACCCATCACTCTGTCTACACAGAGTGGCTCACAGTTTGAGAGTGCCACACTTATACATTTCTCATCCTGTATCCAGATCCTAGCATGGCCTCAACCCTCTCTCTGTAACCTCCACCATCCTATAACCCTCTGTTGTCTGTCTTCCTCTAACTAGTTTACAGCCACCACTCCAAATGTCTCTGTCTGTGGCTCAGTAACTCTTGGTAAAACTCGGTAAGTCTCAGTAACATCCAGTAAATAACACTTGGTAAGACTTGGTAAAAGTCAGTAAGACTCCTGTGAAGCCGTTTAGGATATTTCACTCTGATAAGGGTGCTGTCTAAATGCAAGTTGTTGTTGTTGTTTTTGAGCATTATTAATATGCCAACATGGAATTCTGACAATAAACATGCCAAAAACTGTCCAAAGAGAAATGACTTATTTAATCACAAGTGTGTAAAGAGTAGAAATTCTGATCAGTGCAGTAGAGACAGGTTAATGTAGACACTTTATCAGAGCCCCAGACACCAGGATGTCTTCTCTCTGTTCTGTCGAAGGGTCATGAGGACTCGAAACGTCAACTCTTTTCTTCTCCGCCAATGCTGCCAGACCTGCTGAGTTTTTCCAGGTAATTCTGTTTTTGTTTTGTCTTCTCTCTTTCTCAGTTTCTAATTAACTTGTTTCTCCTGCTGACGTTCTCTCAGATTCCTGATCTTTTCCTTCCTGTGATTGACACTGTCAGAGGTGCCAATTTTTGGGATGTGACATAAAGGCCTGCCCTCTCAGGTGCTAAACAAATCCCACAGTCTCACTTGAAGAAGAGCAGGGGAGCTCTCCTGGGTGTCCTGACCAATATTTATCCCACAACTAACATCACCAAACAAGAGGATTATCAGGTCATTAACTTATTGCTGCTTGTGGGATCTTGCTGTGTGAATATTGGCTACTGCGTTCTTATATTACAACAGCGAGTAAATTTCAAAAAGTTCTTCACTGTCTGGGAACACTTTGGGATGTCGTGAAAGGTGCTACAGAAATGAAAGGCTTTTGTCTGGTATGTATTTTTAAGCTACTTTTTTCCCTACCACTGTGAGAAAGTCAATCATTGACACCCTATATAACCCCACACTATATAACCTCACACTATATAATCCCACACTATATAACCCCACACTACATGACTCCACCTTATATAACCCCACCCTACATAACCACAACCTATATAACATCACACTATATAACCCCACCCTTTTTAACCCCACCCTATATAACCCCATCCTAAATAACCCCACACTCTATATTACCCCACCCTATATGACTCCACACCATATAGCTCCACCCTATATGATTCCACACTACATAACTCCACCCTGTATGATCCCGTCCTATATAAACCCACCATTTATGACATCACCCTACATAACCCCACACTATATGACCCTGCCCTACATAACCCAACCCTATATGACCCCACCTATATGACCCCACCCTATATAACACCACCCTACATTATCCCACCTATATGACTCCACCTTTTTAACCTCATCCTATATGACCCCACCCTACATAACCACAATCTATATAACTCCACCCTATATAAACCCACCCTTTATGACATGACCCCACCCTTTCTGATCCCACCCTACATAACCCCAGCCTATATGACTCCACCCTATATAACCCCACCCTATATGAACCCACCCTATATAGCCCCACCCTGGATGACCCCACCCTACATGACCCCACTCTACATAAACCCATCCTATATTACCCCACCCTACATAATCCTTCCCTATATGATGCCACCCTATATGACACCACCCTATATAACCCCACCCTATACGACGGCAACCTATATGACTCCACCCTACATGACCACACCCTATATGACCCCAACCTGTATAACCCACTCTACATAACCCCACCCTACATAACACAACCCTATATGACACCACCCTATATAACCCCACCCTATATGATGGCAACATATATGACTCCACCCTACATAACCACACCCTATATGACTCCACCCTGTATAACCCACTCTACATAACCCTACCCTCCATAACACAACCCTATATATCCCTATGCTGCATAACCTTATCCTACATAATCCCACCCTTTCGGAGTATTCAGAATAAGTACATTCCTACTATAAAGAAAAATTCTAAGTGGGGGACCCAGTATCCATTGTTAAGTAAAGATGTTAAGGAAAGCATCAAACTTAGGGAAAAAGCTTACAATTCCTTAAAGATGAGTGGCAGGACAGATGATTGGACAGAATATAAAAAATGGCAGAGAGTGACTAAAAGGTTAATCAGGAGAAAGAAATTAGAATATGAGAGGAAGCTAGCTAGAAATGTAAAAATGGATAGCAAAAGTTTCTATAGGTTTTTAAAAAGGAAAAGAGTACGTAAAGTGAGTGTTGGTCCTCTAGAGAGTGACAATGGGGAGTTAATAGTAGATAATAAGGAAATGGCGGAAGAAATGAACAAATATTTTGCTTCTGTGTTCACTATAGAGGATACAAAAAACATTCCAGTAATAGCTGCAAATCAGGAGGTGAACGGGAGAAAGGAACTTGGTGAAATTGAAACCACTAGAAAAACAATACTGAGCAAATTAATGGAGCTGCAGGCTGGCAGGTCTCTTGTTCCCAATGGATTATATCCAAGGGTCTTAAAAGTGGTGGCTAATGAGGTAGTCGATGTGCTGGTGTTAATTTACCAAAATTCGCTAGATTCTGGAAAGGTTCCATCAGATTGGAAAGTAGCAAATATAACCCCTCTATTCAAGGAGGGTGGGAGGTAGAAAACAGGAAGCTATAGGCCAGTTAGCTTGGCGTCTGTCGTGGGGAAGTTATTAGAATCGATCATTAAGGAGGTTATAGCTGGGCACTTAGAAGAGTTCAAGGCAATAGGGAAGAGTCAGCATGGTTTTGTGAAAGGAAAATCATGTTTAACCAATTTATTGGAGTTTTTTGAAGGAGTAACATGCACAGTGGGTAAATGGGAGCCTGTAGTCTTACTGTACTTGGATTTCCAGAAGGCATTTGATAAGGTGCCACATCAAAGATTATTACAGAAAATAAAAGTGCATGGTGTAGGGGTTAACGGATTAGCATGGATAGGAGATTGGCTGGCTGGCAGAAAGCAGAGAGTATGCATAAAAGGGTCTTTTTCTGATTTGCAAGATGTGACGAGTGGAGTCCCACAGGGGCCTGTACTGGGGCCTCAACTTTTAACAATTTACATCAGATTTCCAGTATCCATAGTATTTTAATTTTTTTTATTCCATCCTGAAAATTCTGGCTCAGATTTCAAGGGGCTGCCAATTGTCCTGGACACTCACCCTATCAACCCTATCGGTTTCTTTCAAAATCTAATCATGAGAATCAACTTTAGGTAATTCAGAGGATGTGAAAGGTGCTATATAAAAGCAAGTCTTTCTTCCCCCTCAGAGATGACACACTTACAGATTACCTGCCATTCCCTTTGATCAGATTACCAATGGCAGCAAATCTGCAGCTGAGTTCACCTTGTGGCCGATGGAAGGTTCCATGTTAGGAGGGGTCACCCTGAGGTAGACATGGCAGTGTGGATTAGTGCGTTCACACTCCATGAGTCAGTGAGAAACTCTGATCCTCCTGGGAGCTGCAGTCAGGGAGTATTCATAGCAACTAGAGCTGAAACTTAATTTCCCAATCAGCAATCTCAGATGGAAATACTTCCAGTGGTGGGCGGGCAGCTGTTTTGAGAAATTTGACAATGGAGCTTTGAATTATCTGTCAGCAACATCACAATGTGTTGGTGTAGGGATTCCTTACCATAAGAAGCCTCCTCCATCTGCTTGGACAACTGGGCTCGAATGGTGGGCATTGGAATACAGGAGAACAACATCAAACTGCGAGCTGCAAAATACAAAACACAAAGCATAAGTCAACACACTGCACCATCACCGTGTGAACAGAGAGAGCACTGTCACCATGTGTACTGAGAATATGGCCACCATGTGTACACAGAGAGCACCGTCATCGCGTGTACACAGAGAGCACTGTCACCGTGTGTATACAGAGAGCATCATCACCGCGTGTACACAGAGAGCACCGTCACCGCGTGTACACAGAGAATACCATCACCGTGTGTACACAGAGAGCACCGTCACCGTGTATACACAGAGAATACCATCACTGTGTGAACACAGACTACACCGTCACACTCACACTCACTCAAAACAACTCACTCACATGAACTCTCACGCCCTCACTTTCACACACACTCTCACTCACTCTCACATGTGTGGTCTGATGTCAATCCCCTCAGTGAGTGAGCTGCCCTGTGTCAGCTTTCTTCAGGGTCTGGCTGAGATTCAGCCCAAGACCGCATCCCATGTGAAGGACACTGAGTGAGGACAGGACCCACTATATCACACTACAGGTACAGAGACTCATCTACACACACACACCTGCTCAAACCCAGGACCTTATTCAAGTGGCTGCACCAAGAGGAAATTACTCGTCCCAGTTATAGGGCCCAAGCCATCCTCCTGCTGCCTTAGGTCAAGGCTAACAGGCCGGAGGCACTGGACTGACTGCAATCCTGACATTGTTCTCATTTCTGTTTTCACAACTGCTGTCACAGTAACAATGTAATGTTGTGACATTATTCGATTGATAACCATAGCAACAGCCCTTCCCTTAACCACAGTGAACTGGCTAAACTAAATCAGGAATTCCAACGTTTGAGCTCAGATAAAGCTTTAACTTTTTCAAGGTGATGCTTTTTTTGGGGTTTAAGATCCTTGGATTGTGTTTTTCCTAGATTAATAAACAGAGTTGGATATTTGGGAGCAATGGGAGGAGTTTTGATGGAAATCATGACCTGTAGTTTGGATCATTTAATACATTGATTTTGTAAGTGTTGGTGGGAAAATGGAAACGAGATGGTGCATCTCTTATTCCCCTGAGTGTTGGGGTGGTGGGGCAGGGAGGTGGTGTTAGAGAGGAAGAGAGACATACAGGAAACAGCTCGAAATACAGGGATCAATTACACACACTGTGACACATACCCTCTCATATAACCCCACACATACTCCCTCACACACCTTCTAAAACACATCTTCTCACATACCCCCTCACACACATCTTCTCAAATGCCCCCTCACACATTGCCCCAACCATTCCTTCACAGAATCCCCCCACATGCTACCTCACACAACCCCCCTACACAACACCCCACACAAACACATAGATTTAATGGATTCAAATTTCACCATCTGCTATGGTGGGATTCAAACCCAGGTCTGCAGAGCATTACCCTGGGTCTCCAGAATACTATTCAGTGCCACTATACCACCGTCCCCTTCACTTCTGGCCTCTTGTACATTCCCCTCTCCTCACTGCTGTGCTTTCAGTCCTCTAGAGCCCATGGGTGGAGTTTTACACTCCAGCAATGAGTTGGCAACATGGAGTGGGTGGGGGGGGGGGGTGTTGGTTGAAGGGTGGGGGTGGGGGCGGCATATAAAATTGTGCGCCAGCCTGTTATAATCCCTGAACTCCACTCAATCCCTGAACTGTTCTCAATCAGGGAACAATTCCCGGCCCCAAAACTGTTCTCAACCCCAAAACTGTTCTCAATCCCAAAACTATTCTCATTCCTGAAACTGTTCTCAATCCCAAAACTGTTCTTAATCCCAGAATTTGTCTCAATCCTGAAACTGTTCTCAATCCTGAAACTGTTCTCAATCCTAAAACTGTTCTCAATCCCAGAACTGTTCTCAATCCCAAAACTGTTCTCAATCCCGAAACTGTTCTTAATCCCAGAATTTGTCTCAATCCCAGAACTGTTCTCAATCCTGAAACTGTTCTCAATCCCAAAACTGTTCTCAATCCTGAAACTGTTCTCAATCCCTGAACTGTTCTCAGTCCCAAAACTATTCTCAATCCTGAAACTGTTCTCAATACCAAAACTGTTCTCAATCCCAAAACTGTTCTCAATCCCAAAACTGTTCTCAGTCCCAAAACTGTTCTCAATCCCAAAACTGTTCTCAATCCTGAAACTGTTCTCAATCCCTGAACTGCTCTACATCAGAAGAAATATGAGCAGGAGTAGGAGCAGAAATGTGAATTGATGTATTTTGGATTGAAGAACATGGAGAGACATTATAAAATAAAGTGTACAGCTCTAAAGGGGATGCAGGAGCAGATGGACCTGGGTGTTTATGTTCATACATCATTGAAGGTGGCAGGGCAGGTTGGCAGTGCAGTTCATAAAGCACACAGTATCCTGGGCTTTAATTATGGTGGCAGAGCACAAGAGTTAATGCTGAACTTGTATAAGAGTGAACACTGGTTCCACCTCAACTGGAGCATGGCACCAATTCTGAATGCTGCACTTTATGAGGGATCTGAAGGCATCGGAGAGAGTGGGGAAAAGATACATGAGAATGATTCCGGGGATGAAGAACTTCATAGATAGAGGAAGTTGTAGATATCTGCACTTTGTAGCTAGATTGGAGAAGTTGGGACAGTTTTCCTTGAAGAAGAGAAGGTTGAGAGGAAATTTGATAGGGGTATTCAAAATCATGAGGGGTGTGGTCAGAGATAGGACTGTTTTCTATGGTAGAAGGATCAAGAATGGGAGGACACACTTTTAAGTAATTGGCAAAAGAGGCAACGATGGCGTGAGGGGAATTTTTTTCACACAGCAAGTGGTTAGGACCTGGAATGCACTGCCTGAGTGTGGAGGAGGCAGGCTCAATTGAAGCTTTCAAAAGGGGAACATTCATTCCCTTCACCACCGACGCACAGTAGCAGCAGTGTGTCCCACCTACAAGGTGCACTGCAGGAATTCACCAAGGCTCCTTCAACAGCACCTTCCAAACCCACTACCAATACCATCTAGAAGGACAAGGGCAGCAGATACATGGGAACACCATCACCTGGATGTCCCCCTTCAAGTCACTCACCATCCTGACTTGAAAATATATCACCATTGCTTCACTATCATTGGGTCCAAACCCTGGAACACCCTCCCTAACAGCACTGTGGGTGTACCTACACCACATGGACTGCAACGGTTCAAGAAGGCAGCTCACCACCACCTTCTCAAGGGCAGCTAGGGATGGGCAATAAATGCTGGCCCAGCCAGCGAAGCCCACATCCCGTGAATGAATTTTTAAAAATTAGACTGTTATCTGAAAAGGAAGAAGGTGCAGGGTTATAGGGGGAAGGTGGGTAACTGGTACAAGGTGAAATGTTAATTTGGAGAGCTGGCACAGACATGTTGGGCCGAATAGCCTCCTTCTGTGCTGTAATGATTCTGTGATTTGGCTCTTTGAGCCTGTTCCACCATTCAACAAGATCGTGGTTCAACTATCTCAACTTCACCTTGTCACAATATTCCCATTAATTATGAATTATCCTTCATTAATTCCCTTAGTGCCTAAAATCTATAACTCGGTCTTGAATCTACTCAACGGCTGAGCATCAGCAGCCCTCTGGGGCAGAGAATTCCAAAGATTCACAACCCTTCGAATTAAGACATTTCTCCTCATCTCAGTCCCAAATCACCCCTTATTCTGAGACTGTGGTCCTGTGTTCTAGACTCGCCAGCCAGGGCAATACATTTTCTCAGCATCTACCCTGTTAAACCCCTCAGATTTAGATCACCTCTCCTAACCTCCAGGGAATATAGGCCTAATTTACTCAATCTCTCCTCATAGAACAATCCCCCATCCCCCCACCCAGGAGTCAGTCTAATGAAGCTTCATTGCACTCCCTCATGGACAAGTTCTTCCTTATAAGGAAAGCAAAATTTCACACAGTACTCCAAGTGTGGTCTATGTATTGTAGTAAGATTTCATTACTCTTATATTCCAATCCTGGTAACAAAAACTAACATACCATTTGCATTCCTAAATGCTTGCTGTAACTGCATGTTAACTTTCTGTGAAACATGTACAAGAACACCCAGGTCCCTCTGAATGCAAACCTTATCCAAATTCTCATTATTTAAAAGAAATTCTACTTTCTTCTTCCTGTTCAAGTGGATAATTTCACACTTTGCCACATACTATTCCACCTACCATGTTCTCCCCACTCGCCCAGCCTGTCTCTGCCCCTCTGCAGCCTCTTTGTGTTTTCCTCACCACTTTCCTAAATAACTTTATATTGTCAACAAATTGGATATGTAACACTCAGCAGATTCATCTAAACCATTGATATAAACTGTAAGTAGCTAAGGCCCCAAGTACAGATCTTTGCAGCAATCTGTTGACCTGAAAATGACCTGATTATTCCTACTCTCTGTTTTCTGACCATTAACCAATTCTCAATCTATATTACCCCAATTCTATGAGTCCCAATTTTGTGAAATAGCCTTTTGTGTAGCACCTTATTAAATGTTTTCTTTGAAAACTCATATCCATAGCTACCCTGCTAGTTTTTTAAAATTCATTTATTGGATGTGATATCGCTGGCTGGGCCAGCATTTATTACCCATCCCTAGTTGCCCTTGAGAAGGTGGTGAGTTATACCCAAAAACTCTTAACAGTTTGTCAAACACAATTTCCTTTTCATAAATCCATGTTGACTCTGTGTAATTGTATTATGATTTTCTAAGTGCCCTGTGACATAATCTCAGGATAAGGGGCAGCCCATTTAAGACTATGGTTGGAATTTTCTGGCCCTGTTGGTATCGGCCATCATGACGGATGGGGTAGGGGAGCAATATCCATTCCACCCATCAATGATGGGCCTGTTTCCCACCGCTGCACGTCGGGAACCTAGTTTCAATACTTTAGCATCTCACTATAAGAACTGCTGGCTGGAATCTTTCCCCATGCTGGATCATCACCAACACATTTCACACTGTACATAAACATTGTGCACCTGGCGGGCTGCACCTCGCTTGGGACTTTGAGGTTTGTTTACCTACCTTGCTTCAGGCAGCACTCTTGGTCATCAGCACCAGGCTTCGCAGGCAGCACCACATCACTCTTAGAGGTGCTCACGGGCAGGGGTCTACCTACTAGACTAGCCGTAAAGTGGGGGGGCTTTTCAACAGCTGCAGGACTAGGGCCTGCTTCAGGAAGGGGGAGAAGTAACCTCAGGCAAAGGAAGAGGCTGCAGGGCGAGGACTGTACTGGGGAATGGGGGGTATCCCAGAGTGTGTGTGGGGGGCACATGTTGATCTGTGCAAGCGGCCTCAGGATGGAGAGGGCTGAGGAGGCAGTCTCCAGAGGAGACGAGCCCAGATGGTGATGTGAGGGTGTGTGTGAGAGAGTGAGTGGTGATGCGCCTTCAACTGGCAGTGAGTGAGATGCCAGTGAATGTGTGATGGGCTTGAGAGTGTGTGAGTTTAGAGTGATGAGATGGTTGCCTTACACTGGCAGCACGGATGAGATTATTCATCTGTTTTCTGCACTGGATGGCTGACCTCTTGTGTGCAGCATTGGCACTGACCACCTCTGCCATTGCCTCCCAAGCCGGAATGGTGAGACTGATGGGCCTCCTGTGGCCAGAGCAGGGGGTAGAGGACATTGTGGCTGGCCCCCACAGTGTCCAGCAGGTGTCCCAGGGATGCATCACTGAATCAGGGGGCTGCACTCTTGTCTTTTGGGGAGTAGTCTTGTCTTCACTGGAGTAGTCCTGGGCTGCAAGCACAGTTGCAGTTTAAATATGGTGCCCTGCACGAAGAGGCGGTGAGGTAACAACATGACGGGCAAATCAGAAGCGTGTTTCCTAGGACTGCATAATTAATGAGGTGGAAATGGGACTATATGGCGTGAAAACCCACCATTGCAGCTGGCGGGTAAAATACCCTTTATCCCGCCCGCTACTGCACTTAGTGTAAATCTGGGATGATTCTGCCTTATGTTCCTTTGTTTTAGACTCATCAGCCAGGGGAAACATTTTATCCACATCCAGTCTGTCACACCCTGTAAGAATTTTGTAAGTTTCAATGAGGTTACCTCTCATTCTTCGAAACTCTAGAGAATACAGGCCCAGTCTCCTCAACATCTCCCCAATCTCTCCTCATAAAACTATCCCGCCATCCCAGGGATTAATCCAGAGAGCTTCCATTGCACTCCCTCCATGGTAAGTATGTTCTTCCTTAGATAGGGAGATCAAAACTGGACACAATACTCCAGGTTCGGTCTCACCAAGGCGCTATACAATTGCAGTAAGACATCCTTACTCTTGTACTCAAATCCCCTTGCGATGAAGGCCAACATACCATTTGCCTTCCTAATTTCTTGCTGTACCTGCATGTTAGCTTTTAGTGACTTATGAACAAGGACATCCAGGTCCCTTTGGAGAGATTTCCCAATCTCTCACCATTTAAGAAATACTGTCTTTCTGTCTTTTCTATCAAAGTGGATAACTTAACACTTATTCAAATTATATTCCATCTGCCATGCTCTTGCTCACTCACTTAGCCTGTCTAAATCCCCTTGAAGCCTCCTTGCATCCTCCTTACAACTTACATTCCCACCGTTTGGTGTCATCAACAAATTTGAAAATATTACGTTTGGCCCCCACATCCAAATCATTTACATAGATTGTGAACAGCTGTGACCCCAGCACCGATCATTGCAGTACCCCACTAGTAACAGTCTGCCACCCCGAGAATGACCCATTTATTCCTCCTCTGTTTTCTGTCTGTTAACCAATTCTCAACCTATGCTAGTATAGTACCCCAATCCCATTTTATTTACTAACCTCCTGTGTGGGACCTTGCCAAAAGCCTTCTGAAAATCCAAATAAACTGCATCCATTGGTTTTCCTTTAGGAGGGGATATCCTCAAAAAACTTCAACACATTTGTCAAACATGATTTCCCTCATAAATCCACGTTGGGTCTGCACATTTTAGCATTCTTTTCTAAATGTCCAGTTATCACATCCTTAGCAATAGGTTCTAACATTTTTCCAATGACTGACGTCAAACTTACAGGTTTGTAGTTCTCCATCCTCCCTCTTCCTCCCTTCTTAAATTACTGGGGTTACATTTGCAACTATCCAGTCTGCAGTAACCTTTCCAGAATCTAAAGAATTCTGAAAGATAGCCACCAATGCATCCACTTTCTCTGTAGCCACCTCCTTCAACACTCTGGGATGAAACTCATTTGGTCCAGGGGATTTATCAACTTTCAATTCAAGTAACTTTTCAAGAACTAGCTCTTTACTAATACTAATTTCTTTTAGTTTGTCAGTTTCACAAGTTCTTTGGTCACTTAGTATTTCTGAGAGATTTTCTGTATTTTCTTCCATGAAGACAGATGCAAAGTAACTCAGCAGGTCTGGCAGCATCTGTGGAGAGAGAAACAGAGTTAATGTTTTGAGTCTGTGTACAGACTCTGTTTCTCTCTCCACAGATGCTGCCAGACCTGCAGAGTTTTTTCAGCATTCTTTGTGTTATTTCAGATTTCCAGCATCCGCAGTAATTTTGTTTTCATTGATGCAAAGTAATTGTTTAGTTTCTCCACCATTTCCCTGTTCTCCATTATAAATTCTCCTATCGCCAACTGTAATGGGCCCGCATTTGTCCAAGCTAATCTTTTTCTTTTCACATACCCAAAGAAGCTTTTACAGCCCGACTTTACATTCCTCACTAATTTGCATTCATATTCTCTTTTCCCTTAATCAGTTTCCTGGTCCACCTTTGCTGGGTTCTAAATTGCTCCCAATCCTCAAGTTTACCACTTTTACTGGCACCCTTATAAGTCATTTTCTTTGATCTAATGCAATTTTTAACTTCTTTCATTAACCATGGTTGATTTGCCTTACACTTTGGGTGTTTGTGCCTTAGAAGAATGCATATCTGTTGCAGACCATGTAGTATTTCTTTAAATACTAGCCATTACCTGTCTAACACCAAATCTTTTAGTATATTTTCCCATCCACCATTGCCAACTTGCCTCTCATACCTTCAAAATTTCCTTTCTTCAGATTTAAGGCCCTAGTTTCAGAACAAACTATATCATATTCAAAATTAATGCAAAATTCCATCATATTATGATCACTGTTTCCCAAAGGCTTCTTTACTGCAAGGTTATTATTATACCTCTCTCATTACACAACACTAAACCCAAAATAGCCCGATCCATAGTTGGCTCCTGAACGTACTGCTCCAGAAATCCATCTCATAGACACTCCAGGAATCCATCCTCCACAGCATTAGTACTAATTTGGTTCACCCAGTCTGTGTGTAAATTGAAGTCGGCCATTATTACTGTATTACCAATGTTACATGCATCTCTAATTTCCTGATTTATACCATGCCCAACATTACCTCTACAGTTTGGTGACCTATAAAAACTCCTACCAATGCTTGCTGCCCCTTGTTGTTTTTCCGGTCAAACTAATTCTACATCTTGATCCCACAATCTAAGGTCCTCTCTCACTAATGTACTGATCTCATCCCTTATGAAAAGTGCTACCCCATCTCCTTTGGATATTCAGTTCCCAATTTTGGTCACCCTGTAGCCACGTCTTAGTAACAAAAATTAAGTCATACCTATTTACCACAATTAGTGCATTGAAATCATCAACCTTTTAGCTAATGCTACATGCATTCAGATAGAATGCCTTTAATTCTGCTTTTTTAACTTTATTCTCTATTCTGATCCTATTTGATGCCTGCCTATGCTTCATCTGTCTTCTATTTTTGTTTTCTACTTTTCTACTTCCTTTTGCCAGTTTTGCTTCTCTCCAATCTGAGCTCCCTCTCAGATTCCCACCTCTCCTACCAATCTAGTTTAAACCATCCACACCAGCACTAGTGAATCTCCCTGCAATGATGTCAGTCCCAGTCCTGGTAAGATGCAGCCCATCCATCTTGTTCAGGTCCCACCTTCCCCAGAACCAGTCCCAATGCCTCAGAAATCTGATGCCCTCCCTCCTGCATCAGTTCACCAGCCATGTGCACAATCGCTCAATTCTCCTACTTCTATGCTCACTAGCATGTGAGACTGGAAGTTATCCTGAGATTACTGCTTTAGAGGTCCTGCTTTTGAATCTCCTTCCTAGCTCCCCAAAATGTGCTTTCATGACCTCCTGTCCCTTCCAACCTGTCATTGGTACTTATGCGGACCACGACCTCTGGCTGTTCACCCTCCCCTGGAACAAAGTCCTGCAGCTGCTCCGCAACATCCTTGACTCTGGAACCAGGGTGGCAACACCATCATGGAGTTATGTTTATGGCTGCAGAAGCTACTGTCTGTTCCCCTAAGTAATGAATCCCTATCACTACTGCTGTTCCCCATTTCTTCCTCTCCTCCTGTACAGCTGAGCCACCCGTGGTGCCACGAATTTGGCTCTGACTGCACTCCTCAAGGAACCAATGCCTTCACCAGCATCCAAAATGAAAAACCAATTAGCGAGAGGGACCTCAGGCTCCTGCACGGCCTGCCTGGTTCTCTTGGGCTGATTCCCCAAAAGCGAGAGTGCGCTCTTTCTCGCTTGCGCACGAAAGAGCGCACATCTCCCTGAGGCAAAGTGCAGCCTCAGGGAGATTGCTTACACTTTAAAAATATTAAAAATAGAAAAAAAATTCCCTAACATGACAATGTCACATGAGATGGGACATGTTCATAATTAACATAATAACTTTATTAAAAATGTTAAAACCCTGCATGAAACCTCATCCCGCCCATGGATGAGGTTTCATGTTTTTTCTATTGCCCACCAGGGCTCCTGGTCTGCCTGACAACCTTAAGGTTGATCAGGCAGGTCGTTTAATTGTATAATTGATCCTGTCAATGGCCTCAGTTGGCCATTGACAGGTCAGTGGGCACACAGCTGATTTTGCTGTGCCCCTGCCTTCCTGAAAATTTAAATGGGGTGGGATGATGTTGGGGGTTCTGCCCGACGTCATCCCAGATCATTTTACACGTCGGCGAGAGGGCACCGCCACCTGCTCGCTGACAGCAAAATTCTGCCCTTCTGCAGCTGTTGATGCTTTCTGCACATGTGGTCATCTAGGTCACTGCAAGTGTCCACAACTTCCCACATACTACAGGACACAAATTGAAAGTGACTGAGCGGCCTGCCATGCCTTACCTTTACTTCACTTACATTAACTTTATTTTATTTGATTTACTTATATGAACTTTTTTTTACTTGGCTTTAACTTAATAAACCTCACAATTGTGATAAACCTTACTAGTACTGATAAATCTGACTAATACAGTTTAGCTATTTAACACTTCATGTTTTTCTAATCTGCACACCCTCCATAAGGAGGTAGAATTTTTTGCCCATCCCTAATTGCCCTGGAACTGAGTGGCTTACTAGACTATTTCAGAGGGCAGTTAAGAGTCAACCACATTGCTGTGGGTCTGGAGTCACATGTAGGCCAGACCAGGTAAGGACAGCAAATTTCCTTCCCTAAAGGATATTAGTGATCAGATCAGTTTTTACAACAATCAATGATAGTTCCATGATAGTCATTACTGAAACTAGCTTTATAAATTAATTGAATTTAAATTCCACCAGCTGCCACGGTGGGATTTGAACCCATATCCCAGAGATAATTAGCCTGGAGCTCTTAGTTACTAGCCCAGTGACATTACCACTGCACCACCATCTTCCCAAATAGCTTTTCCCGATACTTAATGAGGTACAAAAAGGGCTTTCTTTCCTTAGATTTGTTCTGTAACGTTTAGATGTAAATTTATAAATGGAAGATCATTCAAAATTTTAGCAGAAACAAACTTCAGAATTTTGAACAGAGCGTTTGAGGTTTTTTTTAAATCTGAGTTTCCTCATCGCTTAGTCACAGGGTTCTGATTTATGACTGTTTTCGGAATATTGAGTTCATCTTTGAATGAAATGAATTTACATAAATACCTCTTGAAATTCTGAAACGCTTGCAGCATCAGCCAGATTAGTAATTCAATGATGAGTATTTGACCAATATTTGAATATGTGACCTCAAACTTGCCTTTTTATTCATTCTCAGAATGTAGTAATACTGACAAGGCCAGCTCCCAATGGCTTATCTGGATTACCTCAAGGAAATTAAAAGTCAACCATACAAAAGAACCTGTGTTTCACAACCTCAGGATGATTCAATGCACTTCACAGCCACTGAAGGACTTTGGAACTAAAGTCACTCTTACAATGTAGGAAAAACATAGCATATGGGACTGGAGTAACCTGGAGACCACTCAGAATCACAGAATCACACAGTGCAGAAGAGGCCCTTTGGCCCACTGAGTCTGCACCAACACGTGAGAAAACCTAACCTACCTAATGCCATTTACCAGCACTTGGACCATAGCCTTGAATGTTGTGACATACAGCCAAGGGAAGGGTGGCAGATTCCCATCTCTGGAGGACATCAGTTGATTTTTGACAACATTCTCGCAGTGTCTCATTGCTAACCCACAAATTACAAAATTCACTGACTTCAAGTTTGGACTTGCACTCACAACCACAAGGATTATTAATCCAGTAACATTCGTGCTGGGATAGTGTACTGGACAAGGTTAGGGTCTTGCAGCATTTAGAACCAAGACAGCCTTACAAATGGTCTACTGTTCCTGATTTGGTTGTTATTTCAAATCATTCAGACAAAGGACTTGAATTGTGCAGCTCCTGAGCTTGTGCAGAACATTTTCACCAAGAGAGTTGATCTAATTTCTATCAGAGCACTTAAAATGCAGTTAGTCACTTACCAATGAAATATAAGGAGCTTCTTTTCACAAAGGCCATGGTGGTAAATCCAACGGTGTTGGAGATTATGCCCATCAGCACCAGCGAGATGTCACTTAAACATCTGGAGAGGATCAGAACTCCAAGGAAGCTGGTCAGAAACATGATGTAGCAGGCTGCCTTGCCGTAGCCCACCCAGACCGCATCCCAGCTCAATGGGGGCTTCAGAACAAAGATTGAGATGATATTCTCCCCGCCAGTTACTCCAAAATCATACAGGAGGTAGCAGAGAAAGAGAAGAATCACCTCTGTGCTATATCTCTTCAGACTGAGATTATTCACGTCTGTGGGAACCCGGCCTTGTGGGCAGACTGTTGGGTATCTGAGGATAAATGCTGAGTACAGCAGACTTAATAAATACAGAGTCAGACATAGACAGATTAGCAGGAGCCCATGCTGGTTATTAACTTTCACCAGGAAGAAGTGACCAGATGCCACACTGCCCAGGAATCCAGCCATCCCTGATGCTACCTCCAACATATTTAACCTTAGACTGCGTCTTGCTGCTCCCGACCTCAGGGCAGTGATAGCATTAATCCCACTCCAATAAGCTGGGAACCCTCCAGTCAATCCATTGATCACAGCTGATCCATACATCACACTGACAGGCAGCTGGAAAATGTGGGTGAAGAGCAGTAACAGCCTTCCCAGTAGATACCCCAGTAATGGCACCACCAGCAGAACCTTCTGACCTTGGCGATCTGCCCACTTTCCCAATAGCACTGTTGTCAGTAAGGGGGCTAATGAGTAGATCATGTTGTAAATCATGTAGAACTGGGCCACTTCCTTCTGGGCCAGGTCACTGTTGCCAGGCGTTGTCCCATTTAGCCGGTCATATACCACCATCAACAGCGCTGTGTCAAAGAGGGAATTGGCTACATTGGTCACAACCACCACTGGCTCCACAAAGCTTAACAGACCATCCATATCACCAACCTGAGCTATCTCTACTACTACAATATCTGTCTCAATGTCCACTGTGTACAACCGGCTGCATGTCAGACTCTATAGGGAGACTGCGTCTGCAGCATACTCTGTCTGGGGCAGTCTCTGTCTGGAGCAGACTCTGTCCGGAGCAGTCTCTGTCTGGATCAGTCTCAGAGCGGAGCAGTCTGTGTTGAGCAGTCTCTGAGTGGAGCAGTCGCTGCCTGGAGAAGTCTCTGTCTGGATCAGTCTCTGTGTGGAACAGTCTCTGTGTTGAGCAGTCTCTGTCTGGATCAGTCTCTGTGTTGATCAGACTCTGTCTGGTTCAGTCTCTGTGTGGAACAGTCTCTGTGTTGAGTAGTCTCTGTCTGGATCAGTCTCTGTGTGGAACAGTCTCTGTGTTGAGTAGTCTCTGTCTGGATCAGTCTCTCTGTGTGGAACAGTCTCTGTGTTGAGCAGTCTCTGTCTGGATCAGTCTCTGTGTGGAACAGTCTCTGTGTTGAGTAGTCTATGTCTGGATCAGTCTCTGTGTGGAACAGTCTCTGTGTTGAGTAGTCTCTGTCTGGATCAGTCTCTGTGTGGAACAGTCTCTGTGTTGAGCAGTCTCTCTGTCTGGATCAGTCTCTGTCTGGATCAGTCTGTGTTGAGCAGTCTCTGAGTGGAGCAGTCGCTGCCTGGAGAAATCTCTGTCTGGATCAGTCTCTGAGTGGAACAGTCTCTGTACTCGGAACTCAGTTTATAAATCTCACTCACAGAACTGCAGCTCGGTTTTATTGAATTCTGCATGCAATTAGGGAAACTCCCTCTTGATAGTTTGAGTTTTTCTGTAATAGTTGCTGACGTGAGCCTGATTTGGTATGAGGAATTGTGAGAATGAAAAAAGGAACTAGTATCTAACTCCATGAAACCCACATAGTGCCTTTGGAAAGTGAATTCGCCACTGTGACTCATCACATTTGAAACCAGACAATTTTTACTCTTGGAACTTTAATGGATTTTCTAGCTCTCAGTAATAAGGGAAGGTGATGGCATTGTGGTATTTTGCTGGGGTAATGACCCAGGGTAATGCTCTGGGGAATGGGGTTCAAATCCCACCACAGCAGATAGTGGAATTTGAATTTAATAAATATCTGGAATGATGACCATGAAACCATTGTTGTAAAAAGCTTTAGAGAAGGAAATCTGCTGGTCTGGCCCACTCCAAATCCACAGCAATGTGGTTGACTCTGAAATGGCCTAACAAGTCACTCAGTTGCTACAAAGTCACAAAAAAAGGAAACAGCAATGGCAAGTTCAGCCCTGTCCTGTCTCACAGATTAGTTCAAGCAACAGCCTGACATAGTCATGCTCATAGAATCATACCTTACAGACACCACCATTACCACCAGGACAGACCCAGCAGAGGTGGTGGCACAGTGGTATACAGTTGGGAGGGACTCTAGTCCCCATGAAGTCACCTGGCATCACAGAATCACAGTGCAGAAGAGGCCCTTTGCCCCATTGATTCTGCACTGACACATGAGAAATACCTGACCTACCTACCTAATCCCATTTACCAGCATTTGGCCCATAGCCTTGAATGTTATGACGTGCCAAGTGCTCATCCAGGTACTTCTTAAAGGATGTGAGGCAACCCGCCTCCACCACCCTCCCAGGCAGCGCATTCCAGATCGTCACCACCCTCTGGGTTAAAAAGTTTTTCCTCACGTTCCCCCTAAACCTCCTGCCCCTCACCTTGAACTTATGCCCCCTTGTGTCTGATCCTTCAACTAAGGGGAACAGCTGCTCCCTATCCACCCTGTCCATGCCCCTCATAATCTTGTACATCTCGATCAGGTCGCCCCTCAGTCTCCTCTGCTCCAACGAAAACAACCCAAGTCTATCCAACCTCTCTTCATAACTTAAATGTTTCATCCCAGGCAACATCCTGGTGAATCTCCTCTGCACCCCATCCAGTGCAATCACATCCTTCCTATAATGTGGCGACTGCAGAACTGCACACAGTACTCCAGCTGTGACCTTGCCAAGGTTCTATACAACTCCAACATGACCTCCCTACTTTTGTAATCTATGCCTTGATTGATAAAGGCAAGTATCCCAAATGCCTTTTTCACCACCCCACTGACGTGCCCCTCCGCCATCAGAGATCTATGGACACACTCACCAAGGTCCCTTTGTTCCTCAGAACTTCCTAGTGCCATGCTGTTCATTGAATACTTCAGATCAAATATGGGCAAAGAAACCTGCTGCTGATTACCACAACCCTCCCTCAGCAAGATGAATCAGTGCTCCTCCATGTTGAACACCACTCGAAGGTGCAGAATGTACTCTGGGGGAGTTTTGCTCCCTAAAAATGAGGTGTCAACCTGATGAAGCTATAACACAAGACTACTTGTGTGCCAAACAGCATAACCAACAGGTCATAGACAGAGCTAAGCAATCCCACAACCAATGGATCAAATCTAAGCTCTGCAGTCCTGCCATATCCAGTTGTGAATGGTGGTGGACAAGTAAACACTCGAGGAGGAGGCTCCACAAATATCCCCATCCTCAATGATGGAGGAGCCCAGCACATCAGTGCAAAAGATAAGGCTGAAGCATTTGCAACAATCTTCAGCCAGAAGTGCTGAGTGGATGATCCATCTTGGCCTCCTCCGGAGGTCCCCAGCATCACAGGTGCCAGTCTTCAGCCAATTTGTTTCACTCCACATGACATCAAGAAACGGCTGAATAGCAAAGGCTATGGGCCCTGACAATATTCCGGCAATAGTACTGAAGACTTGTGCTCCAGAGCTTGCCGCACCCCTAGCCAAGCTGTTCCAGTACAGCTACAACACTGGCATCTACCCGGCTATGTGGAAAGTTTCCCAGGTATGTCTTGTACACAAAAAGCAAGACAAATCCAACCAGGCCAATTACTGCCCCATCAGTCTACTCTCGATTATCAGTAAAGTAATGGAGGGGGTCATCAACAATACTATCAAGCAGCACTTGCTTAGCAATAACCTGTTCACTGATGCCCAGTTTGGGTTCCGCCAGGGCCACTCAGCTCCTGACCTCATTACAGCCTTGGTTCAAACATGGACAAAAGAGCTGAACTCCTGAGGTGAGGTGAGAGTGACTGCCCTTGACATCAAGGCCGCATTTGACCAAGTATGAGATCAAGGAGCCCAAGCAAAACTAGAGTCAATGGGAATCAGGGGGAACATTCACCGCTGGTTGGAGTCATATCTAGCACAAAGGAAGATGGTTATGGTTTTTGGAGGTCAATCATCTCAGCTCCAGGACATCACTGCAGGAGTTCCTCAGGGTAGTGTTCTCAGCCCAACCAACTTCAGCTGACCTTCCTTCCATCATAAGGTCAGAAGTGGTGATGTTCACTGATGATAGCACAATGTTCAACACCATTTGTGACTCATCAGATGCTGAAGCAGTCCTTGTCCAAATGCAGCAAGACCTGCACAATATCCAGGCTTGAGCTGACAAGTGGCAAGTAATACTCGCTCCACACAAGTGTCAGGCAATGACCATCTCCAACAAGAGAGAATCCAACCATTGCCCTCTGATATTTAATAGCATTACCATCACTGAATCCCCCACTATCAACACCCTGGGGGGTTACCATTGACCAGAATCTAAACTGGACTAGTCATATAAATACTGTGGCTACAAAAGCAGGTCAAAGGCTAGAAATCTTGTCACCTCCTGACTCCCCAAAGCCTGTCCACCATCTACAAGGCACAAGCCAGGACTGGGATGGAATACTCCCCACTTGCCTGGATGAGTGCAGCACCTACAACACTCAAGAAGCTTGACACCGTCCAAGACAAAGCAGCACGGTTGATTGGCACCACATCCACAAACATTCACTCCCTCCACCACTGACACATCGTAGCAGCAGTGTGTACCATCTACAAGATGCACTGCAGGAATTCACCAAGGCTCCTTAGACAGGACCTTCCAAACCCACGACCACTACCATCTAGAAGGACACGAGCAACACTGCAACCTGGATGTTCCCCTCCAAGTCACTCACCATCCTGATTATGAAATATATCGCCGTTCCTTCACTGTTGCTGGGTAAAAATCCTGGAACTCCCTTCCTAACAGCACTGTGGGTGTACCTACACCACATGGACTGCAGCGGTTTAAGACAGCTCACCTCCACCTTCTCAAGGAAAAGGGATGGGCAATAAATGCTGGCCCAGCCAGCGAAGCCCACATCCTGTGAATTCATTTTTAAAAATTACTTGTTAATTGTTTGGATTCCCTTGGAGAGCGATAACTTTCAAAAAGAGAGGTATTTTCCTAACAACCAGCAGGAATAACCAAATACAAGATTTCATACTGTAATAAAAAAAAATCAACTTTGATCAAACATTACTTAACAGACAACTGATAGACTGAACTAAAGATAAGGCAAAGTCAATATGTTTTTGTGAAAGGAGAATTGTAGTTAAGTAACTGGAGTTCTTTGAGGAAGTAACAAGCAACGTAGATAAAGAGGAACCTCATGATGTTGTGTACTTGGATTTCCAAAACGCATTTGACAAGGTGCCACATCAAAGGTTATTACACAAAATAAGAGCTCATGGTGTAGGGGGTAAGATATTAGCATGTCTGGAGAATTGGTTAACAAACAGGAAGCAAAGAGTGTAGAGAAATGGGTCTTTTTCAGGTTTGCAAGCTGCTCCAAGTGTTGTGCCACAGGGATCAGGGCTGGGGCTCAACTATTCACAATTTATATCAATGACTTGGATGAAGGAACCGAATGTATCGTAGCTAAATCTGCCAATGACACCCAGATAGGTAGGATAGTGAGTGTCAAGAGGAGGTAAAGGGCAGGATTTTCTGGTCCCTCCAGTGGTGGGTGCTATGATGGGTGGGGTGGGAAAATTTGGCAGTCATCCAAAAATCAGCTTCCTGCTGGTGTAAGAATAGATTGTGATTGTCCACTCCCGACTTTAACAGAAGTCAGCTAGGATGCCTCGCCATGCTGGGAACCGCGTTTGTACCATTTACATGTCATGAATATTGATTAAAAAGACGGCTCGTCAAAATCACACCCTCACTCCAGATCAAAAGGCCATGTTGATGGCTAATTAGACCGACGTGATTCACAACCAGATATAAGCGACATGCACATGGCGAGCAGCACTTCACTTGTGACCTTGAGATTTGTTTGTCTACTTTTCAAAGTGCTGTGATCATGGCTGCACTGACTCTGTGCCAAGGCTGCATAGGCCAAGGTCATCCATTCCAGACCAGCAGGAGGACAAGGGGGTGGCAGTGGAAGGGACTGGAGGGCAAAGGCTTGACAGGGAGGGTGTCGGATGCACAGAGACACATGACTGTGGAGGGAGAAGACTGTGGAAGGATGCACACAGACACATGACGGGGGGAAGACTATGGAAGGGTGCACACAGACACATGATGGGGGGGGGAAGATTATGGAAGGGTGCACACAGACATATGACAGGGAGGGGAAGACTATGGAAGGGTGCACACAGACATATGACGGGGGGAAGACTATGGAAGGGTGCACACAGATATATGACAGGGGGGAGAAGACTATGGAAGGGTGCACACAGACATATGACAGGGATGGGAAGACTATGGAAGGGTGCACACAGACACATGATGGTTGGGTGTTGGGTGGAATGTTGTTGAAGGGTGCACACAGACATATAACAGGGGGGTTGAAATTATTCAAAAGCACAGACAGTCCTGGCAAGAGCGCAAGAGGTAGTTGAGGCTGGGATGTACAATCAGTCCTGTGGCTTTGTGCTGTGCTTGGAAAGACTGTCCTGGTCCCGGTCCAGGGAGGACGAAGGCCTGTCAGTCCTGTGTTAGTCATGCCCAGCATGGTATGTGCAGGGCGTGGTCATGCCCTCACACACATCAATCCCAGGGATTTCTGGCATCATACTGGGCCCAGATGGCAAAGTCACAGTCAGGGGAGGCACCTGCAAAGATGGGAAAGAGGTAATGTGGGGGTCGGCACTCGATGGTCTCATGTGGGGGATCTCTGTAGGTCACAGTGCAGTAGGCCTCAAGATGAGGAGGGGTCAGGTCTACAATGGGGCATCGGAAAATCAACATCAAAGGATTTGGGGGTAGGACAGGGATATCCATAACTATAACTCTGGGATCGCTGATTAGAGGGGTGGGAAGAAGAGTGACTGGAGGGAGGGAAATCTGAACATGATGTTCCTCTAACACAATGGGGGATTTGCACACAGAGGGAAGGTCGAAGCTGGTCTGGGATTAGAAGCTCAGCACCACCATTTTCCAAGTGAATTGATGACGCAGTTAAAAAAGAAAGTATGAAAACATTTGCCAGGGGAGGGCTCTTAGGGCTTGTGGAAGGAGTCAACCACTGCACGTGTGGGCCAGTGGAAGGGGCACCCTCCCAAATTCCGATTTTCCTAATGCAGAGGAAGGCGCAGCGAGATGCTAGGAACAGCCAAATGCCAATTTAAAGAATTTGGCTCCTTAACTCCTTCAGTGCTTTCATGTGAGAGTATAATTCTGATTGGGGCCATTGGGTGATTGCCTTGGAAAGAACCTTTGTCCCATTCGTGGGAAATCCCGAGTATCAGGAGGAACCAATAGGAAAAGGGCCACGGGCCAAAATGCAGATGCCTAGTGGCCATAAGACCTCCAAATTGTGCAGCTGCCAGGTTCAGATATGGGAACCACCCCCCCACTCACCCACCCACCGCCAACAAACTCATTCCATCATTGCGAGTAGGGGGCTGTGTAAACCAAAGGATACGGTCTGAGAGTGCCTGCCTGAGGCTTCTAGCGGCTGGCAGAACTCTTTCAGGCCCCAGCCCCTGTGTCAAAGCGCTGAAGCACTGACATTGGAGTGGTGTTTACTGGGATGGGGGGAGGTTGGAGTGGTGGGTGTGCTTCAGGTCATCCTCAAAGCTGGAATAGCATCGCAAAGGGACTAAATGGGGATGTAATGGCTGTGATGAATGTAGCCCATTGGTTCCACAGTCACTCCCTAGTAAACAACAGGAAAATTAACTTTGCAGGCTTCTGTCCACTCATGTTTCTGTTCAATGTTTCCGCAGAGACGAGCACTAGGGAAACATGGATGGAAGGGCCAATGTTGCATTCATCCTGGTAACCAGGCAACTAAAAAGGAGGAGAAGTGCCCGTCACTGCCAGGCTGGGCAAAGGGAAGAGCCTCGCCCTGAAGAACAATCGCCTGCAGGGCCCCCTCAACACCCGAGGCTGAGGCTGCCAGAGCCTGTGAGCGGAGGCATCTGGTTGGACCAAAGACGTGAGGAAATGCTTCTCATGCCTCAAGATGAGTGAGAGACTGTGCTTTAGATGCCTTCGCACATCTGGGGATGTGGTGGCTCACATCTGCCACAATCTCCCAGAGGAGGTGGCAGTGCAGGGACTGAGAGGTCATCCATTGCCAGTGGCTCTAAAAGTGACCACAGCTCCAAACTTCTTTGTGAGTGGTTCATTCTGGGGCTCCACTGGGGATCTCTATGGGATTTTCAAGCATACAGGAGGTCACCGATGCCCTCTTTAGCAAGGCTCACAATTACATGCAGTTTTCACTAGTTGATACTAGCCAGGCTGCCAGAGCAGCAGGTTTTGCTGTGATCCCTGGATACCCACAGGTGCAGGGTGCCATCAACTGCAATCGTGGCTTTAAGAACTCCCTGGCAGTAACCATTACAATTCATTAACAGGAAAGGGTCCCACTCTTACAATTTGCAGCTGGTCTACAACACCCATAAGCAGATTGTGCAGGTATGTGAGAGATAACCTACAACTCGTACATCTTGAGTCACTTGCAGGTGCCACAGATCTTCGAGGGCCCTCGGCGCATCTGGGGTTGGCTCCTCAGGGACAAAGGCTGCCCAGAAAGGATATGGTGGCCACAAAGTGCCTCAGAGGAGGGATACAACACTGCTCAATGCTGCAACACTCTCATTGATTGAGCAGACCACTGGCATCTTGAAGATGCGTTTTTGATGTCTGGACAGGAGTGACAGCGCTCTCCAGTACTGTCCCCATGAGGCCTCCCACATCACTGTGGCTTGCTGCACCCTACACAACCTGGTACTCCAAAGTGGGGGTGTCTTGCCAGATGCTGAGATGGAAGAACTGCACGTCTCCTCTAATAAGGAAGGCATTGAGAGGGCTGAGCACGATGAAGGCGAAGAAGCTGAGGGTCCACAGGAAGAGGCCATAGCATGGGCCAGACGAGGCAAGCATGCAGTTTTTATAGGCACTAGGTTCCAGGAGGATGATGATGACTAGATATGACAACTCTCTTTTTCCAGTGTCCTCCATGTTGGGTCCATCTTACCACCTTTGCTGCTATCTTCCTCATCTCAATGCAACACATCCATCTCTGAATGAGGAGTTAAATTCTAGTGTCACAATGTCCTCATCCTTGGAAGTTGCAGCAGCCCCGGGAGCATGTGGCCTTTCTGTTACGGGATAATCACTACAACAGGGCATTTTGTGAGTATAGTTGAGATGGTGCAGTGTCTTCAAGCATCTCACCAACATTCCACTGCCTACAGCAGCCTTCAAGAGGCTGGAGCAGCACTGCAATCCTCAGTGCTCTGTGATAGAATGTCTGCATTGTGACAAGGTGTGAGGTCGACTCTGAGTCCACTCCACGGTTGCTCATGCCAGACAAATGTTGATGTCTCTTCATCATACTCAGTCCGCAGCATCACATACCTCCGCAGAACACAGTTATCTGTAACTCTCAGTGAATGATGTGAGGCTGCCACTCAGCTCACCTTTCAATGGACCTCAAAAACTTCACGTGCAGTGTATTCTGATATCTGCTACCTTTCATGAACATGCCTTCGTTTGGAGTCTCCCAATTTGCCGATGCTTAGCCATTTGTGCTCCCAAAAATACTGACACTCCATTTAGCCCTGAAGGACCCAAATCATTGAGAATAAAGAGCACGTATCTGTTGTATTGCAACCTCACTCTGATCCCATTTCAGGGCTATACGTTTTCATCCCAACAGTCTGACATATACACACAGATACCAGGCACACAGATGCCATTGTCAGTTGCACATAACCATTTCAATTGACCATCTGAGAGCTGGTAAAGGGTTAATGTCAGGAGATACTAGCCAGACCTTGTGACCCGGTGTACCATCCTCCCATATCCATGTCAGCCATCTGGGGCCTCTGCACACAACTCCAGGGCTGCATACTTTTAACCACCTAGCAGGAAACACAAGGGCCAATATGTGGCCGTGAGTTTGAAAATTCTAAAACACGGAGGTGGGAAGCTGGGCACTAATCTGGGGTTGACGTACAGATGTACACGAGGACATGAGATACGCTGCAGGTGGACAGGAGCGCATAAGAGCTCAGCGTTCAGGTTCATTGGTAAAGCACACTCAAAGTTGACAGAAAGTACAGGCAGGACAATGAAAGATGCCCTGTATCCATGCGCATCAAGATTTCATCCTCTAGGATACACGTTGAGCACTCTACAATGCAGGGGAATCGAGGGACTAAAGCAGCCTCCAAGTTCTACACTCATGAGGCAACATCGGATGAATCTCTGATGTACATCTTAGAGACGCCTTGGCCAAGCACAAGGTTCTTTGAGGCTGATGCTTCAATCACGTCAGTACTGAGCAGAGGATGGACGCAGAGTGTTATGAGATGGTTCCACACACCATAGAGCTAAGGGATGTGATGGGACATCTGCGGGGGGATGGCAGGCTTGTGGGGGGTGGTTGGGAAATCTGTGAGACTTGAATGACCACAAGGAATATCCTCAGATAACAAGAGGCATACATAACATGAGAAGTGGAATGAGTGGAAATCTATTTGTATTTGTGCAAACTCCTTAAGATTGTGAACATCTGTGCAACCTTGATGCTCCTAGTGTTTCTTAATTTTTCTAAACCTATCACCACATCTTGGTTCTTCCCCGACATCCACAGCAGAGGTGGAGGCAGCCTACTGATTGCTACACTCTGTCTGTGATGACATTGGCAGGCATCCTCTCGGTGCCCGAGACTTGGAGGTCCCCGGCCTGCTTTAGGTCTCCAGTTATGGGGTAGGTGCACTTTCCTCGGCCTGTGGAGCTGCAGATGATGGCGTCACAGGCAGGAGGGATTGGGATTAGCTGGACACTCTCAGAGTCACCTGGGTGGATGGTCCTGGGGTGTCCAGCTGACGGTCCTCCTCCCTATGGGTGCCCAAGGGCCACTGCCTGACTCCTTGAGGAGCAAGGGGCACCTGGAGTGAGGTTGACTTGCCCTGTCTGTCTCTCGCATAGCCACTGATGGATCCCACCTATGGCTAGAGCGATGGAGTGTAGCTCCTGATGCATATCAGGCCCTATGTCCTGGACCAGGGTCTCCATGGCAGTCACCATCCTACCTGTATTGTCCTTGGTGCACTGGCATATTGGTGCAATGACATCAGACTGTACACAGACGGACTCCTCCATCATCCATTGCAATCCGCTGTCAGCATCTGACAATCCTGCCTGATGCTCCTTTGTCTGTTTTTGCAGCTCCAACATCTGTGTGAGACTGAGCCCAGAGGCTTTGTAGAAGCCTGGCCTCTAGCAATCCTTAGAGTCCTGGTGACTTTGGATGTCCCTGCCTCCGCCTGTTGTGAACCCGAATCGGTGCTGTCCTTGCCAGATTGTGACCCTGAGCCTGCTCTACAACTAAGTTCCACCGAGGTGTGCATCTCTGTTGGAGGGGTGCGGGGAAACGCTGTGACGGCTCTACATCTAGTGGGACTTCAGGATCCTCATCCGAGATGGCGTGGGAGCTGGGGCTGATGGGCTGGCTGCTGGTGGGCCTCTTCCTTTTACTGCAGGTGCCTGTCAAAGGGAGAAGAGATAAGTAGTGATTGGCTACATAGCCAATGGCATTCCAAAGCAGTCACAGTTTCATCGGGTGGGTGATGAGCTGTTGATGGGTCCTCACTGCCTTGGGAGATGACTCCCACTCTTGGCGCAGGCACGGTCCCAGTGCTCACCAGCCAGCTCTGCCCCATACTCTTTAAACCTGCTTCTAAGCCCTTTGTTCCTATGAATTATGGGTTATGGGGGTAGGTAGGAAAGTGGAGTGAAGGCCACAATCAGCTCAGCCATGGTCTTATTGACTGGCAGATCAGGCTCAAGCGGCCGAATGCCCTACTCCTGCTCCTATTTCTTATGTCCAGCCGTTTGATTTCAATAGGTTTCTGTTTGAGTTCCACTCTCAAGGTAACCAGATCACATAGGCATGTACCTGAGCTGGGGTGTTTCTGGAATTTCCAATTTTAGCTTCAGTTAAAGGCGACCAAATTGCTAGACCATTAGAAATTGAATTGCTGGATCATTACAGACTAACTTGCTGGACCATTACAGACTGACTTGCTGGACCATTACAGAGGGCAGTTAACCATCTGGGATCCGGTGTCACATACAGGCCAAACAAAGGGAAGCTGACTGGCTTCCTTCCTTAAACTAGTTTGGTTTTTACAACAATTTGGACACTTTTACACAAACCACTTTCTTATTTCCACATTTTAAACTGATTTCCAATTCATAATCTGCCCTGCTTAGATTTGAACTCCTGTTCTCAGGATTAGTCTAGTGACATAGCAACAATAGTAACATAATTTATGTGCATCTGCATTTCTAATTTCAGGTAATCATTTATAAAATGAATTATATTCTTTTAAAACAAACATAATGTCTCAGCCAAGCAATGGAATATAGGACCAGGAGGAGGAGGCCTTTCAGCCCTTCAAACTGTTCCACCATTCAATTAGATCATGGCTGCTCTGTATCTGACCTCAATTTACCTGTGGACAGTTTACCCTGGATGATGTTTCCTCTGGCTGGGGGATCTAGAACAAGGGGCCACAATCTCAGGATAGGGGGTAGGCCATTTAGGACTGAGATGAGGAGAAACTTCTTCACTCAGAGGGTGGTGAACCTGTGGCATTCTCTACCACAGAGGGCTGTGGAGGCCAAGTCACTGAGTATAGTTGAGGAGGAAATAGATAGATTTCTGGACTCTAAAGGCATCAAGGGGCAAGGGGAGTGAGTGGGAGTGCGGCGTTGCGATAGAGGATCAGCCATGATCATATTGAATGGCAGAGCAGGCTCGAAGGGCTAAATGGCCTACTCCTGCTCCAAGTTTCTATGTCGCCACTGATTCCAGTTTTGCCGGGGCCCCTTGGGGCCACACTAGGGGCCGTAACCTACGACTAGCGTCGGAAAATGCAGGCCTGCAGGAATGAGAAGAAATAAATACCTGCTTACCTGATCTTGAAAATTATGTTAACACTTCTGTTCACCGGAGCTGCTTGGGGCTGACTGTAAAGCGGGTATGTTTAAAGGGCCAGGGAAATTGACAGGCCAGGAGGAAGGTAAGTGTCTAGAGTTGGGGGCAGGGGGGGTGGGGGGGGGGTGGGGGGTGGGGATGTAGTCCGAGATATGGGGGATGGGTGGGGGTTGGGTGTTCAAGGTTGGGGATGGACCTCAGTCGGAGGTCTGGGGGAGGTTGGATGTCCGAGGGGGGAGGGGGGGAGGTGATCTGGTGGGGGGGTTTCATTGAGGTGTCCAGGGGAGGGCAGACATCTATGTGGAATGTGGTGAAGGTTCTGAGGTCAGGGGCAAAGGTCAGTCGGAGGTCCAGGGGCGTGACGGTGTCAGGGGTTCGGAAGTCCATGGGGAACTGGGGGGGGTCCATGGTCCGGAGCAGAGTGGGGGTGTTGGAAATTGTGGGGGTGGTGAGTGTTGGAAGTGGGTTGGGGAGGTGTCGGAGGTCAGGGGAATGGGGGATCGGAGGTCAGAGGGCTGGAGATCAGAGGTCGGAGGGGTGGGGGATCGGAGGTCGGAGGGGTGAAAGATCGGAGGTCGGGGTGTGGGGGATCGGAGGTCAGAGAGGTGGCGGATCGGAGGTCAGAGGAGTGGGGGGATCGGAGGTCGGAGGGGTAGGGGATTGGAAGAAGGAAGGGTGGGGATCGGAGGTTGGTGGAATGGGGGATCGGAGGTCGAGGGTGGGAGATTGGAAGTCGGGGGTGTGGGGTATTGGAGATCGGGGTGAGGGATCGGAGGTCGGAGAGTTGGGGCATCGGAGGTCGGAGGGATCAGGGGATCAGGGATTGGAGGTCGGGGAGTGGGGGATTGGATGTCAGGGGAGTGGGGAATCAGAGGTCAGATGGGTGGGGGATCGGAGTTCGGAGGGGTGGGGGATAGGAGGTCAGGGGGTGGGGATCGGAGGTCAGAGGGGTGGGGCAATCGGAGGTCGGAGGGGTGGGGGATCGAAGGTCGGAGGGGTGGGGGATCGGAGGTCGGAGGGGTGGATGGATCGGAGGTCAGAGGGATGGGGGATCGGAGGTCGGAGGGGTGGGGAATCGGAGGTTAGAGGAGTGGGGGTATCGGAGGTCGGAGGGGTAGGGCATTGGAGGAAGGAAGGGTGGGGATCGGAGGTCGGTGGAGTAGGGGATTGGAGGTCGGGAGTGCGGGTTCGGGAGGTGGGATGTGTCGGAGGCCAGGATGGTGGGGGTTTGGATGTCAAGGGGGTTGGGGCTGTTGGAGGTCATGGAGTTTGGGGCGTCAGAGGTAAGGCGAGTGGATGTGGGTGGGGGGGTCAGTGGGGTGGGGGGTTCGGGGGTGTGGGGGGGAATCCCATGGGGTTGACTGGGTCTTTATAATAGTTAGATAAGGTTTTAATTCTTCTAACTTTTTCTGGGTAGCTATTGGTATAACCCTGGTGGAATCATCTAAAATTTGTGATTCAAACCACATTTTCGGATGGTTCCCAGCACAGCGCAATTGCCCAGAGGAAGTTTGCACTTCTGGGCAATTACCGTGCAAACCCTTAACTGGGGACTTCCCAGAGGGATTCCCAGTGCATCTTTGGGTACCCCCCAAATCCAATGCTGGGGAGCACGGAACTTATAGGCCTAGGTCAAATGCTGCCTTGATGTCAAGGGCAGTCACTCTCACCTCTCCTCGGGAGTTCAGCTCCTTTGTCCATGTCTGAACCAAGGCTGTAATGAGGTCAGGAGCTGAATGGCCCTGGCAGAACCCAAACTGACCATCAGAGAGAAAGTTATTATTAAGTTTCATAGCACTGTTAATGACCCCCTCCATCACTTTACTGATTTTCGAGAGTAGACTGATAGGGCGGTAATTGGCCAGGTTGGCTTTGTCCTACTTTCTGTGGACAGGACATACATGGGCAATTTTCCACATTGCTGGGTAGATGCCAGTGTTGTAGCTGTACTGGAACAGCTTGGCTAGGGGCGGAGCAAGTTCTGGAGCACAATGTCTTCAGTATTATTGCTGGAATATTGTTAGGACCTATAGCCTTTGCAGTATCCAGTGCCTTCAGCCGTTTCTTGATATCATGTGGGGTGAATCGAATTGGCTGAAGACTGATATCTGTGATGCTGGGGCCTCCAGAGGAGGCTGAGTTGGATCATTCACTTGGCAATTCTAGTTGAAGGTTGTTGCAAATACTTTAGCCTTATCTTTTGTACTTATCACAGAATCACAGAATTGTTATGGTGCAGAAGAGGCCATTCGGCCCATCGTGTCTGCACTGGCTCTCCAAATGAGCATCATGACTTAATGCCAATCTCCTGCTTTTTCCCCGTACCTTCATCATTGAGGTTGGGGATATTTGTGGAGGCTCCTCCTCCAGTGAGTTGTTTAATTGTCCACCACCATTCATGACTGGATGCGGCAGGACTACAGAGTTTAGATTTGATCCATTGGTTGTGGGATCATTTAGCCCTGTCTATCACTTGCTGCTTATGTTGTTTGGCACGCAAGTAGTCCTGTGTTATAGCTTCACCAGGTTGACACCTCATTTTTAAGTATGCCTGGTGCTGCTCCTGGCATGCCCTCCTGCCCTTTTCATTGAACCAGGGTGGTAACGGTAGAGTGGGGGATATGCCAAGCCATGGGGTTACAGATTGTGGTTGAATACAATTCTGCTGCTGATGGCCTACAGCACCTCATGGATGAGCAGTTTTCAGTTGCTCGATCTGTTCAAAGTCTATTCCATTTAGCACCATTTGCCTTCAATCCTATCACAGGAAAAGCCAGAGGAAGGTGGGGATTATATTGGATTTTGACTTGACATCAGTTTCTGGGACTTTTCTACCCCTCGTGCACTGGAGCCCAGCTCCAGTGTGCTGGGAAATTCTGTCCAAAGCTGAGAGTTTTCAAATCAAGATGTTGTTGGATCAGGAGTCCGTTTAGTTCAGTGAGCACAGGGATGATGTGTGAACGTGACTATGTGTGAGTTGGGACATAGGCACATAATGGATCCATGGTGGGGGTTACAACTCATGTCCTGCTGGTTTCCAGTCAACAGGAAGTGGTTTGGAGGGAATTCCTGGGAGCGTTTTGCTGTTGGTGAGCAGGTTGCACCTGAGGAAATCTATGGAAGTGTTTACTCTGTGTGAGATCAGATAGCATAGATTCAGACATCTCAATTATGCTCATCGGGATAATGGAAATTGAACAATTTGGAGAATAAGAAAAAAGGGTTTATGACACTTAATACTTACAGACATGTACAGGATTATATAAAAGTCCTCATTAGAAAAGGTCCCTCAAACCAATTAAATACTGTTCGGCCATTAAGCTTATCCTCTGGACGATCTTGGCGCGATGTTATTTGCTCCATGTTATCCTCTCCTGAAAGTGACCTAGAAAGGCAAGTGGGGAACAGCACAGGGATACGGACAACCACGTTGGGCATGTACCAAGGGAGGATCCCAGATTCCCACAACTCCACAACCCCCCAATCCACGCTTCCCCCACCACCCCCGCAATCCACACCTCCCCATACCCCCATCAACACCTCCCCCACCCCCCCCCCAGTCCACATATCCCCCAACTCCCCCGTCCACAGCTCCCCCATTCTCTCAGTCCACACCTCCCATCCCCTCAGTCCACACCCTCCCCAACCTTCCAAATCCACACCTCCCCATTCCCCGAATCCACACCTCCCCGATCCCCCCAGTCGACACCTCCCCCATCCACCCAGCCAACACCTTCCCCATCCCCCCAGTCCACACCTCCCCCATCCCCCCAGTCCACCCATCCCCCATCCCCTCAATCCACACCTCCCCCATTCCACACGTCCCCCATCCGCCAGTCCACACCACCCCATCCCCCATTCAACACATCCCATTCCCCCCAGTCCACACCTCCCCCATCCCCCCAGTCCACACCTCCCTTATCCCCCCAACCAACACCTTCCCCTTCACCTCAGTCCACACCTCCAAATCACACCTCTCCCACGCTCCCAATCCACACCTCGCCTATTCCCCCAGTTCAAGCCTACCTGTCCCCCCTTTTCTTACCTCCCCCATCCCCCCAGAACACACCTCCCCATCCGCCCAGTATACACCTCCCAATTCCCCCATTCCACACCTCCCATCCTCCCAGTCCACACCTCCCCATCAACCCAGTCCCCACCTCCCCCACCCTCCCAATCCCCACCTCCCCTATTCCAAACCTCCCTGTCCACCCTTATCATACCTCCCCCACCCTCCCAATCCCCACCTCCCCTATTCCCCTATTCCAAACCTCCCTGTCCCCCCTTATCTTACCTCCCCCATCCCCCCAGTACACACCTCCCCATCCATCCAGTCCATACCTCCCCACAACCCCAATCCACACATCTCCATCCCCTAAATCAACACCTCCCCCATTCCCTCAGGCAACACTTCCCCCATCCATCCAGTGCACACCTCCCCCATCCCATCAATCCAAATCACCCCATCCCCCCAGTCCACATCTCCTCCATCCCCCCAGTCCAAACCTCCCCATCCCCTCAGCCCACACCTCCCCCATCCCCTCAATCCAAACCTCCCAATCCCCTCAATCCACACCTCCCCCATCCCCTCAATCCACACCTCCACCCCCAATCCACACCTCCCCCATCCCCCCAGTCCACACATCACCAAAACCCCCGTCTACACCTCCCCCATCCCCTCAGTCTACACCTCCCCCATCTCCTCTGTCCACACATCCCCCATCCTCCCAGTCCACACCTCCCCCATCTCCTCGGTCCACACCTCCCCCATTGCCCCCAATCCACACCTCCCCCATCCGCCCAATCCACACCTCGCCCAGCCCTCAGTGCACACCTCCCCCATCCCCTCAGTCCACACCTCCCCCATCCACCCAATCCACACCTCCCCAATCCACCAAGTCCACACCACCCCCATCCACCCAGTCCACACCTCCCTCATAACCTCCATCCACACCTCCCCCATCCCCAGTCCACACATCCCCAAACCCCAGTCCACACCTTCCCATTCCTCCAATCCAGACCTCCCCATCCCCCTAATCCACACTTCCCCATTCCCCCAATCCACACCTCCCCATCCCCCCAATCCAGACCTCCCCATCCCCCCATTCCACACCTCCCCACCCCCCCAATCCAGACCTCCCCATCCCCCAATTCCACACCTCCCCATTCCCCCCAATCCACACCTCCTCATCACCCCATTCCACACCTCCCTCACCCCATTCCACACCTCCCTCACCCCATTCCACACCTCCCCATTCCCCCAATCCACACCTCCCCATCACCCCAATCCAGACCACCCCATCACCCCAATCCACACCTCCCTCACCCTATTGCACACCTCCCTCACCCCATTCCACACCTCCCTCACCCCATTCCACACCTCCCCATTCCCCCAATCCACACCTCCCCATCACCCCAATCCAGACCACCCCATCCCCCCATTCCACACCTCCCCATCCCCCTAGTCCACACCTCCCCCATGCCACCCAGTCCAAACCTCCCCCATCCCCCCATTCAACACATCCCATTCCCCCCAGTCCACACCTCCTGTATCCTCCCAGTCCACACCTCCTCCATCCCCCAATCTATACCTCTCCCATTCCCCAAGTCCACACTTCCCTCATCCCCCCAGCCAACAGCTTCCCCTTCACCTCAGTCCACATCTCCCCATCACCCAATCCACACCAACCCACCCTCCCAATCCACACCTTGCGTATTCCCCCAGTCCAAACCACCCTGCTCCCTTTTCTTACCTCCCCCATCTCCCCAGACCACAGCTCCCCATTCCCCAATTCCAAACCTCCCATACCTCCACTCCACACCACCCCCATCCTCCCAGTCGACACATCCCCATCCCCCAGTCCACACCTCCCCCACCCTCCCAATCCCCACCTCCACTATTCCCCCAGTCCAAACGTCCCTGTCCCCCCTTATCTTACCTCCCACATCCCCCAGTAAACACCTCCCACAGCCCCCAATCCACACCTCTCCATTCCCTCAATCCACACCACCCCATCCCCCCAGTCCACATCTACCCCATGCTCCCAAACCACACCTCCCCATCCCCCCATTCCACACCTTCCATTCCCCCCAGTGCACACCTCCGCCATCCTCCCAGTCCACATCTCCCCATCCCCCCAGACCACACCTACCCCACCCTCCCAATCCACACCTCCCCAATTCCCCCAGTCCAAACTTCCCTGTCCCCGGTTATCTTACCTCCCCCATCCCCCCAGTCCACACCTCCCCATCGGCCCAGTCCACACCTCACCTATCCCCCCAATCAACACCTCCCCCATTCCCTAAGTCTACACCACCTCCATCCAGCCAATCCACACCTCCCTCATCACCCCAGTCCACATCACCCCCATCTCCTCAGTCCACACCTCCCCCATCACCCCCAATCCACACCTCCCTTACCTCCCCATTCCACACCTCCCCCATTCCCCCAGCCCACACCTCACCAACCCCTGTCCACACATCCCCAAACCCAGTCCACACCTCCCCATCCACCCAGTCCACAACATCCGATCCCCCAGTTGACAACTCCCCATCCCCCAGTGCACAACTTCCCATCCCACCAGTCCACACCTCCTCCATAACCCCAGTCCACAACTCCCCATCCCCCCAGTACACACCTCCCCATCCCCTCAGTCCACATCCTCCCCAACCATCCAAATCCACACCGCACCATTCCCCCAATCCACTCCTCCCCATTCCCCCAATCACACCACCCCATTCCCCCAATCCACACCACCCCATTCCCGCAATCCACACCGCCCATTCCTCCAATCCACACCTCCCCCACCAGCCCCAGTCGACACCTACCCCATCTAGCAATTCACACCTCCCCCATCCCCCAGTCCACACCTCCCCCATCCCCATTCCTCAACTCCCCCATCCTCCCCCATCATCCCAGTCCACATCTCCACAGTCCACACCTCCCCATCCTCACAGTCCACAACTCCCCATCCTCACAGTCAACACTTCCCCATCCCCCAGTCCACACCTATCCCATCCTCCCAGTCCACACGTCCCCATTCCCCCAGCACAGACCTCCCCCAAGCTCCCAATCCATACCTCCTCTATTCCTACAGTCCAAACCTCCCTGTCCCCCATTATCTTACCTCCACCATCCCCCCCAGACCACACCTCCGCCATCCCCCCAATATACTCCTCCCCATTCTCCCAATCTACACCCACCTCAGCCCCCAGTCCACACCTCCTCATTCCTCCCAGTCCACACCTCCCCCATCTCCTCAGTCCACACCTCCCCCATTGCCTGCAATTCACACCTCACCATCCGGCCAATCCACACCTCCCCCATTCCCTAGTCCACACCGCCCTCACCCCCCAAGTCCACACCTCCCCATTCCCCCAATCCAGACCTCCCCATCCCTCCATTTCACACCTCCTCAATCCACACCTCCCCATCCCTCCAATCCAGACCACCCCATCCCCCCACTTCACACCACCCCATAAAGCCACTCCACACTTCCCCAATCCTGCAAATCCACACCACCACATTCCCCCAATCCACAACTCCACATTCCCACAATCCACACCTGGCGCATCACCCCAGTCCACAGCTCCACATCCCCAAAGTCCACACCTCCCAATCCCCACAGTCCACACCTCACCCATCCCCCAATCCACAATTCCCCCATCCACTCCGACTACACCTCCCCCATCCCCCCCAATCCACAGCTCCCCCATCCCCTGGACCACACTTCACCCATCCCCCAATCCACACATCACCCATCCCCTCAGTCCACACCACCCCCATTCCCCCAGTCCATACCTCCCCCATTCCCCCAGTCCACACCATCCCATCACACCAGTCCACACCACCTCCATCCCCCCCAGGCACATCTCCCCCATCCCCCCCAGTCCACACATCCCAAACCCCCCTGTCCACAACTTCCCATCCCCTCAGTCCACACTGCCCCATCCCCCCCAGTACATAGCTCCCAATCCCCTCAATCCACAACCTCCAAAACCCTCCAAATAAACACCTCCCTATTCCCCCAATACACACATCCCCATTCCCCCATTCCACACCTCCCCCATCCCGCCCAGTCCACAACTCCCCCACCCCACCCGCCCACACCTCCCTGATCCCCCCAGTCCACACATCCCCAACACCCCCGTCCATACCTCCCTCATCCTCTCAGCCCACACCTCCCCAATCCCTACAAGTCCAAGCCTCCCCATGCCCCCAGTCCACAACTCCCATCTCTAGTCCAGAACTTCCCAATCCCCCAGTCCGCATCTCCCCTCCACCAGTCCACAACTTCCCATTCCCCCAGTCCACACCTCCCCACTCTCCAGCCCACAACTTTCCATCCACCCAGTCCACACCTACTCCATAACCCCAGTCCACAGCTCCCCATCCCCTCAGTCTAAACACCTCCACATTCCCCCAATCCACAACTCCCCATACCCCCAATCCACACCTCGACCATCCCCACCCAGTCCACATCTCCCACAACTTCCCATCGCCCCAGTCCACACCTCCCCATCCCCCAGTCCACAACTCCCCATCCCCCCAGTCCTTACCTCCCCATTCCCCAGTCCACAACTTCCCATCCCCCGGTCCACACCGCCCATCCCCCCAGTATAGACCTCCCATTCCCTTCAGTCCACACCTCCCCCAACCACCCAGTCGACACCTCCCACATACACCCCGTCCACAACTCCCCATCCTCCCATTCGCCTCAGTCCACACCTCCCCCATCCCCCAGTACACACCACCCCCATATCCCAGTCCACACCTCACCCATCCCCCAATCCACAACTTCCCATCGCCCCAGTCCACACCACCCCATCCCCCCAGTCCACACCTCACCAACCCCAGTCCACAACCTTCCATCCTCCAGTTCACACCTGCCCATCCCCAAGTCCACAACTCCCCTTCCCCCAGTCCACAACTTCCAACCCCCCAGTCCATACCGCACCATCCCCCAGTCCACAACTTCCCATCCCCCAGTCCACAACTTCCCATACCCCCAGTCCACACCTACTCCATAACCCCAGTCCACCCCTCCACATCCCCCCAGTACACACCTCCCCATCCCCCCAGTCCACACGCTCCAAATCCCTCCAAATAAATACCTCCCCATTTCCCCAATCCACACCTCCCCATTCCAACAATCCACACCTCCGCCAACCACCCCAGTCTACACTTCCTCCATCCCCCAGTCCATACCTCCCACATCCCCCAATCCACACCTTCCCCGTCCCCCAAGTCCACACCTCACCCATCCTCCCACTCCACCCCACCCCATACCCCAGTCCACAAATCCCCATCCCCCGATTCACCACTTCCCATCATCCCAGTCCACACCTCCCCTTCCCCCAGTCCACAACTCCCCATTCCCCCAGTCCACACCTCCCCATTCCCCAATCCACAACTTCCCATCGCCTCAGTCCACATTCCCCATCCCCCAGTCCACACCGCCCCATCCCCCCAATACATACCTCCCAGTCCCCAGTCCACAACTCCACATCCCCCAATCCCATCAATCCACACCTCCCACATTCCACACATCCCCCATTCCCCAGTCCACATCTCCCCATCCCCCCATTCCTCACATCCCATTCCCCTCAGTACACACCTCCTCCAACCACCCAGTCCACACCTCCCACATTCCCCCCGTCCACAACTCCCCAACCCCCATTCCTCACTTCCCATTCCCCTCAGTCCACACCTACCCCATGCCCAGTCCACACCTCCCACATCCCCCAATCCACAACTTCCCATCGCCCCAGTCCACAACTCCACATCCCCCAGTCCACAAATCCCCATCCCCCAGTCCACACCTCCCCATCCCCCAGTCCACAAATCCACATCCCCCCAATCCTCACCTCCCCATTCCCCAGTCTACAACTTCCCATCCCCCCAGTCCACATCGCCCCATCCCCCCAGTACACACCGCCCATTCCCTTCAGTCCACACCTCCCCCAACCACCCAGTCCACACCTCCCACATCCCCCCCGTCCACAACTCCCCATCCCCCCATCTCCCTCAGTCCACACCTCCCCCATTCCCCAGCCCACACCTCCCCCATCCCCAGTCCACACCTCCCCCATCACCAGTCCACACCTCCCCCCTCCTCCCAGTCCACACTGCCCCATACCACAGTCCACAAATCCCCATTCCTCGATCCACAACTTCCCATCGCCCCAGTCCACAACTCCCCAGCCCCCCAGTCCAAAACTTGCCATCCCCCAAGTCCACACCTCACCATCCCCCAGTCCACAACTTTCCATCCCCCAGTCCACACCGCCCCATCCCCCAGTCCACACCTCACCATCCCCCAGTCCACAACTTCCCATCCCCCAGTCCACATCTACTCCATAACCACAGTCCACCCCTCCCCATACCCCCAGTACACACCTCCCCATCCCCCCAGTCCATACGCTCCAAATCCCTCCAAAAAAATACCTCCCCATTCTCCCAATCTACCTCCCCATTCACCCAATCCACACCTCCTCCATCCCTCCAGTCCACACCTCCCCATCCCCCCAGTACACACCTTCCCATCCCCTCATTCCATAATCACCTCAACCCTCCAAACCAACACCTCCCCATTCCCCCAATCTACACCTCCCTGTTCACCCAAACCACACCTCCCCCATCACCCCAGTCCTTCCCACCACATCCCCACAGTCCAAAAATCCCCCGTCCCCCCAGCCAAAAGCTTCCCCTTCCCCTCAGTCCACAACTGCCCCATCACCCCAGTCCACACCTCCCCATCCCCCAATCCACACATTCCCCATCACCCCAGTCCACACCTCCCCATCCCCCAATCCACACATTCCCCATCACCCCAGTCCACACCTCCCCATTCCCACAGACCACACCTCCCCAATCTCTCCAGCCAAAACCTCCCACATCCCCTCAGTCCACCGTTCCCCATCACCCCAATCCACACCTCCCCATAAACCCAATCCACAACTGCCCCATCCCATCAATCCACACCTCCCACATTCCACACATCCCCCATTCCCCAGTCCACATCTCCCCATCCCCCCATTCCTCACATCCCATTCCCCTCAGTCCACACCTCCCCCAACCACCCAGTCCACACCTCCCACATCCCCCAATCCATACCTCCCCCGTCTCCCAGTCCACAACACCCCATACCCCAGTCCACAAATCCCCATCCCCCAATCCACAACTTCCCATACCCCCAGTTCACAAATCCCCATTCCCCAGTCCACAACTTCTCATCCCCCCAGTCCACACCGCCCCATCCCCCCAGTACACACCTCCCATTCCCTTCAGTACACACCTCCCCCATTCCCCAGTCCACACCTCCCCCATCCTCCCAGTCCACACCTCCCCCATCACCAGACCACAACTCCCCCATCCTCCTTGTCCACACCGCCCCATACCACAGCCCACAAATCCCCATCCCCCGATCCACAACTCCCCAGCCCCCCAGTCCAAAACTTGCCATCCCCCCAGTCCACATCGCCCCATCCCCAGTCCACACCTCACCATCCCCCAGTCCACAACTCCCCATCCCCCAGTCCACATCGCCCCATCCCCAGTCCACACCTCACCATCCCCCAGTTCACAACTCCCCATCCCCCAGTCCGCAATTTCCAACCCCTCCAGTCCACACCACCACACCCCCCAGTCCACACCACCACACCCCCCAGTCCACACCACCACATCCCCCAGTCCACACCTCACCATCCCCCAGTCCACACCTGCCCATCCACCAGTCCACAACTTCCCATACACCCAGTCCACACCCACTCCATAACCACAGTCAACCCCTCTCCATCCCCCCAGTCCACATGCTCCAAATCCCTCCAAATAAAAACCTACCCTTTCACCCAATCCACACCTCCCCATTCCCCCAATCCACAACTCCGCCACCCACCCCAGTCCACATTGCCCCATCCCCCCAGTACAGACCTGCCATTCACTTCAGTCCACACCTCCCCCAACCACCCAGTCCACACCTCCCACATACCCCCCGTCCACAACTCCCCATCCCCCCATTCCCCTCAGTCCACACCTCTCCCATCCCCCAGTACACACCGTCCCCATCCCCCAGTCCACACCTCCCCCATCCCCAGTCCACAAATCCCCATCCTCCGATTCACAAATTCCCATCGCCCCAGTCCACAACTGCCTATCCCCCCAGTCCAAAACTTGCCATCCCCCCAGTCCACACCTGCCCATCCCCCAGTCCACAACTCCCCTTCCCCCAGTCCGCAACTTCCAACACCCCAGTCCACACTGCCCCATCCCCCAGTCCATACCTGCCCATCCCCCAGTCCACAACTCCCCTTCCCCCAGTCCGCAACTTCCAACACCCCAGTCCACACTGCCCCATCCCCCAGTCCATACCTGCCCATCCCCCAGTCCGCAACTTCCCATACACCCAGTCCACACCCACTCCATAACCACAGTCCACCCCTCCCCATCCCCCCAGTCCAAAACTCCCCATCCCCCAGTCTGCAACTTCCAACCCCCCAGTCCACACCGCCCCATCCCCCAGTCCACACCTCACTATCCCCCAGTCCACACCTGCCCATCCGCCAGATTCCCATACACCCAGTCCACACCCACTCCATAACCACAGTCCACCCCTCCCCATCCCCCCAGCACACACCTCCCCATCCCCCAGTCCACAACTCCCCTTCCCCCAGTCCGCAACTTCCAACACCCCAGTCCACACTGCCCCATCCCCCAGTCCATACCTGCCCATCCCCCAGTCCGCAACTTCCCATACACCCAGTCCACACCCACTCCATAACCACAGTCCACCCCTCCCCATCCCCCCAGTCCAAAACTCCCCATCCCCCAGTCCGCAACTTCCAACCCCCCAGTCCACACCGCCCCATCCCCCAGTACACACGTCACTATCCCCCAGTCCACACCTGCCCATCCGCCAGCTTCCCATACACCCAGTCCACACCCACTCCATAACCACAGTCCACCCCTCCCCATCCCCCCAGCACACACCTCCCCATCCCCCAAGTCCACATGCTCCAAATCCCTCCAAATAAATACCTCCCCATTCCCCCAATCTACACATCCCCATTCACCCAATCCACACCTCCGCCACCCACCCCAGTCCACACCTCCTCCATCCCCCAGTCCACACCTCCCACATCCCCCAATCGACACCTCCCCTGTCCCCCAGCCCACACCTCACCCATCCTACCAGTCCACCCCACCCCATATCCCAGTCCACAAATCCCCATCCCCGATCCACAACTTCCCATCGCCCCAGTCCACACCTCCCCATCCCCCAGTCCACACCTCCCCATCCCCCAGTCCACACCTCCCCATCCTCCAGTCCTCACCTCCCCAATCCCCAGTCTACAACTTCCCATCTGCCCAGTCCACATCGCCCCATCCCCCCAGTACAGACCTCCCATTCCCTTCAGTCCACACCTCCCCCAACCACCCAGTCCACACCTCCCACATACCCCCCGTCCACAACTCCCCATCCCCCCATTCCCCTCAGTCCACACCTCTCCCATCCCCCAGGACACACCGCCCCCATCCCCCAGTCCACAACTACCCATCCCCCAGTCCACACCTGCCCATCTTCCAGTCCACAACTTCCCATACCCCCAGTCCACACCTACTCCAGAACCCCAGTTCACCCCTCCACATCCCCCCAGTACACACCTCCCCATCCCCCCAGTCCACACGCTCCAAATCCCTCCAAATAAATACCTCCCCATTCCCCCAATCCACAACTCCCCATTCAAACAATCCACACCTCCGCCAACCACCCCAGTCCACACCTCCTCCTTCCCCCAGTCCATACCTCCCACATCCCCCAATCCACACCTTCCCCGTCCCCCAAGTCCACACCTCACCCATCCTCCCACTCCACCCCACCCCATATCCCAGTCCACAAATCCCCATCCCCCGATTCACAACTTCCCATCGCCTCAGTCCACATTCCCCATCCCCCAGTCCACACCGCCCCATCCCCCCAATACATACCTCCCATTCCCCAGTCCACACCTCCCCCAACCACCCGGTCCACACCTCCCATATCCCCCCCGTCCACAACTCCCCATAAACCCAATCCACAACTGCCCCATCCCATCAATCCACACCTCCCACATTCCACACATCCCCCATTCCCCAGTCCACATCTCCCCATCCCCCCATTCCTCACATCCCATTCCCCTCAGTCCACACCTCCCCCAACCACCCAGTCCACACCTCCCATATTCCCCTCGTCCACAACTCCCCAACCCCCATTCTTCACTTCCCATTCCCCTCAGTCCACAACTACCCCATGCCCAGTCCACACCTCACCCATCCTCCCAGTCCACAACACCCCATACCCCAGTCCACAAATCCCCATACCCCAGTCCACACCTCCACATCCCCCAGTCCACAACTCCCCATTCCCCCAATCCTCACCTCCCCATCCCCCAGTCCACAACTCCCCATCCCCCCAGTCCACACCGCCCCATCCCCCCAGTACACACCTCCCATTTCCTTCAGCCCACACCTCCCCCAACCACCCAGTCCACACCTCCCACATCCCCCCGTCCACAACTCCCCATCCCCCCATCTCCCCATCCCCCTCAATCCACACCTCGCCCATTCCCCAGTCCACACCTCCCCCATCCTCCCGGTCCACATCGCCCCATACCACAGTCCACACCTCCCACATCCCCCAATCCACACATCTCCTGTCCCCCCAGTCCACACCTCACCCATCCTTCCAGTCCACACCCCCCCATACCCCAGTCCACAAATCCCCATCCCCCAATCCACCACTTCCCTTCGCCCCAGTCCACAACTCCCCATCCCACCAGTCCTCACCTCCCCATTCCCCGGTGCAGAACTTCCCACCCCCCCCAGTCCACACCGCACCAGCCCCCCAGTACACACCTCCTATTCCCCTCAGCCCACACCTTCCCCAACCACCCAGTTCACACCTCCCACACCCCCCCCGTCCACAACTCCCCATCCCCCCATTCCGCTCAATCCACACCTCCCCCATCCCCAGTCCACACCTCCCCCATCCCCAATCCACACTTCCCACATCCCCAAACCACACCTCCCCCGTCCCACAGCCCACACCTCACCCATCCTCCCAGTCCACACCACCCCATACCCCAGTCCACATATCCCCATCCCCAGATCCACACCTTCCCCTTCCCCTCAGTCCACAACTCTCCCATCACCCCAGTCCACACTTCCCCGTTCCCACAGCCCACACCTCCCCAATCTGTCCGGCCAAAACCTCCCACATCCCCTCATTCCACTGTTCCCCATCCCCCCAGTCCACACCTCCCCATAAACCCAATCCACAACTGCCCCATCCCATCAATCAACACCTCCCACATTCCACACATCCCCCATTCCCCAGTCCACATCTCCCCATCCCCCCATTCCTCACATCCCATTCCCTTCAGTCCACACCTCCCCCAACCACCCAGTCCACACCTCCCACATCCCCCAATCCATACCTCCCCCGTCCCACAGCCCACACCTCACCCATCCTCCCAGTCCACACCACCCCATACCCCAGTCCACAAATCCCCATCCCCCGATCCACACCTTCCCCTTCCCCTCAGTCCACAAATCCCCATCCCCCGATCCACAACTTCCCATCGCCCCAGTCCACACCTCCCCATCCCCCAGTCCACAAATCCCCATCTCCCCAGTCCACACTACCTCATCCCCCCAGTCCACACCACCCGCATCCCCCCTGTCCACAACTCCCCATCCCCCCATTACACTCAATCCACATCTCCCCCATCCCCCAATACACACCTCACCATCCCCAATCCAAACCTCCCCCGTCCCTCCATCCACACCTCCCCCATCCTCCCAGTCCACACCTACCCACTCCCCAAGCACACACTTCCCCATCCCCTCAGTCCACAATCTTCCCAACATTCCAAATCCACACCTCCACATTCCCCCAATCCACATCTCCCTATTGACCCAATCAACACCTTTCCCATCACCCCAGTCCACACCTCCACATCCCAACAGTCCACAACTCTCCATCCCCACAGTCCACACCTCCCCATCCCCCAGTTCACACCTCCCCCATTCCCATAATCCACAACTTCCCATCGCGCCTGTCCACACCTCCCTGTCCCCCCGTCCACAATTCCCCATACCCCCATTCCTCACTTCCCATTCCCTTCAGTCCACACCTCCCATATCCCCCAATCCACACCTCACCCATCCTCCCAGTCCACAACTCCCCATCCCCCAGTCCACACCTCCCCATCCCCCAGTCCACAACTTCCCATCCCCCCAGTCCACACCGCCCCATCCCCCCAGTACACACCTCCCATTCCCCTCAGTCCACACCTCCCCCAACCACCCAGGGCACACCTCCCACATCCCCCCGTCCACAACTCCCCATCCCCCTGTTGCCCTCAGTCCACACCTCCCCCATGCCCCAGTCCACACCTCCCCCATCCCCAGCCCACACCTCCCCCATCCCCCCAGTCCACACATCCCCCATCCCCAATCCACACCTCCCCCATCCCCACAGTCCACACCTCCCCCATCCCCCCAGTCCACACCTCCCCCATCCCCAATCCACACCTCCCCCATCCTCCCAGTCCACACTGCCCCATACCCCAGTCCACAAATCCCCATCCCCCGATCCACAACTTCCCATCACCCCAGTCCACAACTCCCCAGCCCCCCAGTCCAAACCGCCCCATCCCCCCAGTCCACACCTCACCATCTCCCAGTCCACAACTTTCCATCCCCCAGTCCACACCTGCCCATCCCCCAGTCCAGATCTCCCCATCCCCCAGTCTGCAACATCCAACCCCCAGTCCACACCGCCCCATCCCCCCAGTCCACTACTTCCCATATCCCCAGTCCACACCTACTCCATAACCCCAGTATACCCCTCCACATCCTCCCAGTCCACACGCTCCAAATCCCTCAAAATAAATACCTCCCCATTCCCCCAATCCACACCTCCTCTGTCCCCCCAGTCCACACCTCCCCCATCCTCCCAGTCCACACCACCCCATACCCCAGTCCACAAATCCACAGCCCCCGTTCCACACCTGCCCATCCCCCAGTCTCCACAACTCCCCATCCCCCAGTCCGCAACTTCCAAACTCCCAGTCCACACCGCCCCATCCCCCAGTACACACCTACCCCAACCACCCAGTCCACACCTCCCACATCCCCCCCGTCCACAATGCCCCATCCCCCCATTTCCCTCAGTCCATACCTCCCCTATCCCCCAGTCCACACCGCCCCATACCCAAGTCCACAAATCCCCATCCCCGATCCACACCTGCCCATCCCCCAGTCTCCACAACTCCCCATCCCCCAGTCCGCAACTTCCAAACCCCCAGTCCACACCGCCCCATCCTCCCAGTCCACACCTACTCCATAAACCCAGTCCACCCCTCCCCATCCCGCCAGTACACACCTCCCCATCCACCCAGTCCACACGCTCCAAATCCCTCTAAATATATACCTCCGCATTCCCCCAATCCACACCTCCCCATTCACCCAATCCACACCTCCGCCACCCACCCCAGTCCACATCTCCTCCAACCCCCAGTCCATACCTCGCAACCCCATAGTCCACAACTTCCCATCCCCCCAGTCCACACCTCCCCATCCCCCCAGTACACACATCCTGATCCCCTCAGTCCACAACCTCCAAAACCCTCCAAATGAACACCTCCCCATTCCCCCAAGACACACCTCCCCCATCCACTCAGTCCACACCTCCCCATCCCTAGTCCACAACTTCCCAAACCCCCAGTCCGCATCTCCCATCCACCAGTCCACAACTTCACATCCCCCAGTCCACAACTTCCCATCCACCCAGTCCACAACTCCCCATCACCCAGTCCACAACTTCCCATCCACCCAGTCCACAACTCCCCATCACCCAGTCCGCAACTTCCCATCCCCCCACTCTACACCTGCTCCATTACCCCAGTCCACACCTCCCCATTCCCCCTATCCACACCTTCCCATTGCCCCAGTCCACAAATTCCCATCCCCCAGTCCACACCAGCCCCATCCCCTCAGTCCACACCACCCCCATCGCACGCCATCTACACCATCCCCACCTGCCCAATCACACGTCCCCCACCACTCCAGTCCACACCTCCCCCATCCCCCCTGTCCACACCTCCCCCATCCCACCCAGTCCACACATCCCCAACACCCCCGTTCACACCTCCCCCATTCTCCCAGTCCACACCACCCCATCCACCCAATCCACATGTCAGCATCCCCCAGGCCACAACTTCCAATTTCCCTAGTTCACATCTCTCCCATCGCCCCAGGCCACACCTCCTCATCTCCCAATCCACACCTCCCCCATCCCCCCCAGTCCACACCTCTGCCATTCCCAAGTCCACACCTACCCCATCCCCCCGTCCACATGACCTGCATCCCCTCAGTGCACACCTCCACACTTCACCCATAAACCCAATCCACACCTCCCCATCCCCTCAATCCACACCTCCCACATTCCTCACATCCCCCATTCCTCAGTCCACAACTCCCCATCCCTCCATTCCACACATTCCGTTCCCCTCAGTGCACACCGCCCCCATTCACCGAGTTCATACCTCCCACATCGCCCCTGTCCACACCTCCCCCATCACCCCCATCCACACAGCCCCCATCCTCCCAGTCCTCACCGCCCCATGCCCCAGTCCACAACTCGCCATCCCCACAGTCCACTCCTCCCCATCCCCCAGTCCGCACCTCCCCATCCCACAGTCTACACCTCCCCATCCCCTCAGTCCACACCCTCCAAAACCCTGCAAATAAACACCTCCCCATTCCCCCAATCCACACCTCCCCATTCCCCCAGTCCACACCTCCGCTATTCCCAAGTCCACACCTCCCCCATCCCCCCAGTCCACACCTCCCCCACCCACCCCCGTCCACATATCCCCAACCCCCCAGTCCAATACTCCCTCATTCCCGTCAGTCCACAACTCACCAATCCCCCCATTCCACAGCTCTCCATTCCCCCAATCCAGAACTCCCCATCCCCCCAATCCAGACCATCCCTCCCCCCACCCCACAACTCCCCATACCACCAATCCACACCTCACCCGTTCCCCAATCCACACCTCCCACACCTCCCCAGTCCACACCACACCCATCCCCCCAGCCCACACCACACCAACCCCAGTCCACACCTCCCGATGCCCCAGTCCACACCTCCCCATACCCCGGTGCACACCTCCCCATCCACCCAGTCCACATCTTCCCATCCCCCCAATCCACACCTCCCGTTCCCCTCAGTGCACACCTCCCCCATTCACCGAGTTCACACCTCCCCCATCCCCCCGTCCACACCTCGCCATCCCCCCCATCTACACCTCCCAATCTCCCAGTCCACACATCCCCAACCTCCCGGTCCATACCACCCCCATTCCCCCCAGTCCACAACTCTCCAATCCCCCCATTCTATAGCTCTCCATTCCCCCAATCCAGACCTCCCCATCCCCCCAATCCAGACTATCCCTCCCCGACTCTACACCTCCTCATACCGCCACTCCACACCTCACCCATTCCCCAATTGACACCTCCCACACCTCCCCAATCCACACCTCACCCATCCCCCCAGCCCACACCACGCAAACCCCTGTCCACATCTCCCCATACCCCAGTCCACCCCTCCCCATCCCCCCAGTACACACCTCCACATCCCCTCAGTCTACACCCTCCAAGACCCTGCAAATAAACAGCTCCCCATTCCCCCAGTCCACACCTCCCCATTCCCCCAATCCACACCTCGCCCATCCCCCCAGTCCACACCTCTGCCATCCCCCAGTCCACACATCCGCCATCCCCCAGTCCAAACCTCTCCCAGTCCCCACAGTCCACAACTCGCCAATCCCCCCATTCCACAGCTCTCCAATCCCCCAATCCAGACCTCCCCAAACCCCCAATCCAGACCATCCCTCCCCCACTCCACACCTCCTCATAACGCCACTCCACACCTCACCCATTCCCCAATCCACACCTCCCACACCTCCCCAATCCACACCTCACCCATTCCCCCACCCCACACCTCCCCATACCCCAGTGCACACCTCCCCATTCCCCTGTCCATAACTTCCCATCCCCCCAGTCCACACCTCTCCATCCCCCCAATCCACACCTCCCGATCCCCTCAATCAACACCTCCCCATCCCCTCAGGCAACACCTCCCCCATTGCCTCAATCCACACCTCCCCCATCCCCTCAGTCAACACCTTGCCCACCCCCCCAATCCACACATCCCCCATCCCCCCAGTTCTCACCTCCCCCACCCCCTCCCCCAGTCCACACATCCCCAACCCCCCAGTCCACACCTCCCCCATCCCCTCAGTCCACACCTCCCCCATCCCCTCAGTCCACACCTCCCCCATCACCTCAGTCCACAATCTTCCCAACCCTCCATATCCACACCTCCACATTCCCCCAATCCACATCTCCCTATTCACCCAATCAACACCTCTCCCATCACCCCAGTCCACACCTCCACATCCCCACAGTCCACAACTCGCCATCCCCCAGTTCACACCTCCCCCATTTCCCCAGTCCACACCTCCCCCATCCACCCAGTCCTCACCGCCCCATACCCCAGTCCACACCTCCCCATCCCTCAGTCCACAACTTCCCTTCCCCCTAGTCCACACCTCCCCCATCCACCCCAGTCCATACCTTCCCAACCCCCCCAGTACACACCTCCCCATCCCCTCAGTCCACACCCTCCAAAACCCTGCAAATAAACACCTCCCCATTCCCCCAATCCACACCTCCCCATTCCGCCAATCCACACCTCCCCATCCCCCCCCGTCCACACCGCCCCCATCCCCTCAATGCACACCTCCCCATCCCCCCAGTCCCCACCTCCCCCATAAACCCAATCCACAACTCCCCATCCCCTCAGTCCACACCTCCCACATTCCACACATCCCCAATTCCTCTGTCCACACCTCCCCATCCCCCCATTCCACACATCCCGTTCCCCTCAGTGCACACCTTCCCCATTCACCGAGTTCACACCTCCCACATCTCCCCCGTCCACACCTCCCCCATTCCCCCGTCCACACCTCACCACCCCCCAGTCCACACCTCCCCCATCCCCCAGTCCACACATCCCTAACCCCCCAGTCCAAACCTCCCCCATTCCCCCAGTCCACAACTCACCAATCCCCCCCATTCCACAGCTCTCAATTCCCCCAATCCAGACAACCCCATCGCCCCAATCCACACCACCCCATCCCCTCAGTCCACACCTCCCCCATCCCCTCAGTCCACACCTCCCCATCCCCACAGTCTATACCTCCCCATCCCGCCAATCCACACCTCCCACATCCCCACAATCCACACCTCCCCATCCCCCAGTTCACACCTCCCTCATTTCCCCAGTCCACACCTCCCCCATCCTCCCAGTCCTCACCACCCCGTGCCCCAGTACACACCTCCCCAACCCCCTAGTACACACCACCCCATCCCCTCAGTCCACACCCTCCAAAATCCTGCAAATAAACACCTCCCCATTCCCCCAATCCACACCTACCCATTCCCTCAATCCACACCTTCTCCATCCCCCCCAGTCCACACCTCCGCCATTCCCAAGTCCACATCTCCCCCATCACCCCCATCCACACGGCCCCCATCCCCTCAGTGCACACCTCCCCCATAAACCCAATCCACACCTCCCCATTCCCTCATTCCACACCTCCCACCTTCCACACATCCCCCATTCCTCAGTCCACACCTCCCCACCCCCCCATTCCACACATCCCGTTCCCCTCAGTGCACACCTCCCCCATTCACCGAGTTCACATCTCCCACATCCCCCAGTCCACACCTCCCCCATCACCCCCATCCACACCTCGCCACCCCCCCCCATCCACAGCTCCCCTATCCCCCAGTCCACACATCCCAACACCCCAGTCCAAACCTTCCCCATTCCCCCCAGTCCACAACTCGCCAATCCCCCCATTCCACAACTCTCCATTCCCCCAATCCAGACCTCCCTATCCTCCCAATCCAGACCATCCCTCCCCTACTCCACACTTCCCCATACCGCCACTCCACACCTCACCCATTCCCCAATCCACACCTCACCCATCCCCCCAGCCCACACCACACCAACCCCAGTCCACACCTCCCCATACCCCAGTCCACACCTCCCCATACCCTAGTGCACACCTCCCCATTCCCCAGTCCACAACTTCCCATCCCCCCAGTGCACACCTCCACATCACCCAGTCCACAACTTCCCCATCCCCCCAATCCACACCTCCCGATCCCCTCAATCAACACCTCCCCATCCCCTCAGTCAACACCACCCCCATCACCTCAATCCACACCTCCCCCATCCCCTCAGTCAACAACTCCCCATCCTGCCAGCCAGCACCTCCCCCATTGTCCCCAGTCCACATCTCTCCCATCCCCCCAGTCCACACATCCCTAAACTCCCTACCCACACCTCCCCCATCCCCTCATTCCACACCTCCCCCATCCCCTCAGTCCACACCTCCCCATCCCCATAGTCCACATCTCCCCATCCTCCCAATTCACACCACCCTCATCCACCCCAGCCAACACCTCCCCAGTCCCCCATTCCACACATCTCCAGTCCCCCAGCCAACACCTTCCACTTCCCCTCAGTCCACACCTCCCCCATCACCCCAGTCCACAGCTCCTCCATTCCCCCAAACCACACCTCCCCCATCCCTCCAGCCAAAACCTCCCACATCCCCTCAGTCCACACTTCCCCATCCCCTCAGTCCACACCTCCACATCCCACCAGTCCAACCCTCCACCATCCCCCCAGTCCACAGCACCACCATAAATCCAATCCACTCCACCTCCATCCCCTCAATCCTCACCTCCCTCATTCCACACAGCGGCCATTCCCAGTACACACCACCCCATCCCGTTCATCCATGTCCACACCTCCCCATCCCATGCATCCCATTCCATTCAGCGCACACCTCCCCCATCCACCCAGTCCACACCTCCCTCATCCCCCCGGCCAAAACCTTCCCCGTCCCCACAGTCCACACCTCTCCCGTCCCCCAAGCCAACACCTTCTGCTTCCCCTCAGTCCACACCTCTCCCATCCCTCCAGCCAAAACCTCCCACGTCCCCACAGTCCACACTTCCCCATCCCCCCAATCCACACCTCCACCATCACCACAGTCCACACCTCCCCCATCCCCCCTCAACATCTCCCCCCATCACTCCAATCCACACATCCCCAAACACCCCATCCACACCTCCCCCATTCCCACAGTCCACAACTTCCTATCCCCCAGTCCACAACTTCCCATCCTCCCAGTCCACATATCCTCCATAATCCGTCCACTGCTCCCCATACCCCCAGTACACACCTCCCCATCTCCTCAGTCCACACCCTCCAAAACCCACCAAAGCCACACCTCACCATGCACAAGTCCACACCTCCCCTATCCCCCACAGTCCACAACTCCCCCATCCCCCCACTTCACACCTCCCACATCCTCCAGTCCACACATCCCCCATCCCTCAAATCCACACCTCCCCCATCCCCTCTGGCCACACTTCCCCCATCCCCCCAATCCACAGCTCCGCCATCCACCCAATCCACACCTCCCCTACGCCCTCCAGTCTCCACCTCCCCCATCCCCTCAGTCCACACCTCCCCAATGCCCCCAGACTACACCACTCTATACCCCCAGTCCACACCTCCCCATCACCCAGTCCACAACTTCCCAACCCCCCCAGTCCACACCTCCTCATCCCCCCAGTCCAAACCTCCCCATCCCCAGCCCAAAACTTCGCAGCCCTCAGTCCACACCTCCTCCATAATCCCAGTCCAAACCTCCCCATTCCCCCAAAACACACTTCCCAATCCCCTCAGAACACAATCTCCCCAACCTTCCAAATCCACACCTCCCCATTCCTCCAAACTACACCTCCCTATTCTCCCAATCCACACCTCCCCCCATCACCCCAGACCACAACTTCTCATCCCCCCAGTCCATACCTCCCCATCCACCCAATCCACAACTTCCCATTCCCCCAGTCCACACCTCCCCATCCCCCAGTCCACACCTCCCCTATTCACCCCAGTCCACACCTCCTCCATAACCCCAGTCCAAACATCCCCGTCCCCCCAAAGCACACTTCCCAATCCCCTCAGACCACAATATCCCCAACCCTCCAAATCCACACCTACCCATTCCTCCAAATCACACCTCCCTATTCGCCCAATCCACACCTACCCCATCACCCCTGTCCACACCTCCACATCTCCACAGTCCACACCTCCCCATCCCCACAATCCACAAATCCCCATCCCCACAGTCCACACCCCCCCCAACCCCCAGTCCAGACCTCCCCCATCCCACCAATCCACACCACCCCCATCCACCACACCAACCCCACCCCCCAATCCACGCCACCCCCATCCCCCAATCCACACCTGCCCCATCCCTCCATTCCAGACCTCCCCATCACCCAGTCCACAACTTCCCATCCCCCAGTCCACAACTTCCCATCCCCTGCAGTCCACACCTCCCCATCCCCCAGTACACAACCCATCCCCCCAGTCCCCACCTGCCCATCCTCACAGTACACTCCTCCCCATCCCCACAGTCCACAACTTCCCATCCCCCTGTCCACAACTCCCCAACCCCGCAGTCCACACCTCCCCATCTCCCAGTCCACAACTTCCCATCCCCCCAGTCCACACCTCCCTATCCCCCCCCAAGTCCACACCTCTCTAACCCCAATCCACAACTTCCCATCACCCCACTCCACACCTCCCCACCCCCCAGTCCACAACTTCCCATCCCCCCAGTACACACCTCTCCAGCCCCTCAGTCTACACCCTCCCCAATCCTCCATATCCACACCTCCCCCATCACCCTGGTGCACACCTCCCCCATCCCCCCAATCCACAACTTCCCCATCCCCCAATTCACACATCCCCCATTGACCCCAATCCACACCTCTCCCATCCCCCAGTCCACACCTCCCCCAAACCCCCATCCACACCTCCCCAATCCCACCCCGTCCACACCTCTCCCATCCTCTCAGTCCACACCTCCCCATCCCCCAAACCACCCCTCCCCGATCCCTCCAGTCCACACCTCCCCCATTCCCCAGCCCCTCAGTCCATACCTCCCCCATCACCCCAGTCCACACTTTCCCATCCTCCCAGTCCACACCTCCCCATCACCCCAGTCCACACCTCCCCCATTGCCTCAGTCCACACCTCATCCATGCCCCCAAACCACACCTCCCCAATCCCTCCAGCCAACACCTCCCACATTCCCTCAGTCCACACTTCTCCATCCCCCAGTCCACACTTCCCCCATAAACCCAATCCACAACGACCCCATCCCGTCAATCCCCACCATCCCCCAGTCCACACTTCCCCCATCCTCCCAGTCCACAGCTCCCCACCCCCCAATAAACACCATCCTCTTCTCCCCAGTCCACACCTCCCCATCCCTACAGTCCACACCTCCCCATCCCCGCAGGCCATAACTCCCCATTCCCCAGTCCAAAAATTCCCATCGTCCCAGTCCACACCTCCCCATCCCCCAGTCCACAACTTCCCATCCCCCCAGTGCACACATCCTCCATAACCCCAGTCCACTACTTCCCATCCCCCTGTGCACAGCTCCCACAACCCCGCCTTCCAAACACCTCCCCCATCCCCTCACTCCACACCTCCCCCAGCCCCCCAATCCACACCTCCCTCATCTGCCCAATCCACACCTCCCCCATCCCACCAGTCCACACCTACCACATCCCACCCGTCCACACATCTCCCATCCCCTCACTACACACCTCCCCCATACCTCCCAATCCACACCTCCCCGATCCCACCCTGTCCACATCTCCCCCATGCCCTCACTACGCACCTCACCCATACCTCCCAATCCACATATTCCCCATCCGCCCAATCCACACCTCCCCCACCCCCCAGTCTACACCTCCCCCTTCCCCCAGTCCACACCTCTACCATCTCCCCAGTCAAAAACTCCCCCATCCCTCCCATCAACACCAGCCCCCATACCCCCATTCCACAAATCCCCAACCACCCCATCCACACCTCCCCCATCCCCGCAGTCCACAACTCCCCATCCCCCAGTCCACAACTCCCCATCCACCAGTCCACAACTCCCCACCCCCCAAGTCCAGAACTTCCCATCCCCAGTCCACACATCCTCCATAAATCCTCCACACCTCTCCTTGCCCCCAGTACACACCTCCCCCATCCCCCACAGTCCACACTTCCCCCAACCCCCCACTCCACACCTCCCACATCCCCCAGTCCACACCTCGCCCATTCCACAGTCCACACATCCCCCATCCGCCCAATCCACACCTCCCCCACCCCCCAGTCTACACCTCCCCCTTCCCCCAGTCCACACCTCTACCATCTCCCCAGTCAAAAACTCCCCCATCCCTCCCATCAACACCAGCCCCCATACCCCCATTCCACAAATCCCCAACCACCCCATCCACACCTCCCCCATCCCCGCAGTCCACAACTCCCCATCCCCCAGTCCACAACTCCCCATCCACCAGTCCACAACTCCCCACCCCCCAAGTCCAGAACTTCCCATCCCCAGTCCACACATCCTCCATAAATCCTCCACACCTCTCCTTGCCCCCAGTACACACCTCCCCCATCCCCCACAGTCCACACTTCCCCCAACCCCCCACTCCACACCTCCCACATCCCCCAGTCCACACCTCGCCCATTCCACAGTCCACACATCCCCCATCCGTCCAATCCACACCTTCCCCATCCCCCAGTGCACACCTCCCCCATCCCCCAGTCCACAAATCCCCCCTCCATTCATGCCTCCCATACCCCCCACTGTCCACACCTCGCCCATCCCCTCAGTCCACACCTCCCCCATTGCCCAAATCCACACCTCCCTCATCCACCCAATCCACACCTCCCCATCCCCCCACTCGACACCTCCCACATCACCCAGTCCACACCCTCCCCAACCCTCCAAATACACACCTCCCCATTCCCCCAATCCACACCTCTCCATTCCCCCAATGCACACCTCCCCCATCCCCCACAGTCCACACCTCCCCATCTCCCCAATCCACACCTCCCCATCTCCCCAATCCACACCTCCCCGATCCCCCCAGTCCAAACCTCCCCCATCCCCCCAGCCCACACCTTCCCCTTCCCCTCAGTCCATACCTCCCCCATCAACCCAGTCCACACTCCCCATCACCCCAGTACACACCTCCCCCATAAACCCAATCCATAGCTGCCCCATCCCATCAATCCACACCTTCCCCATTCCACAGATCCCCCATCCCCAGTCCACACCTCCCCATCCCCCTATTCCACATGTCCCATTCCCCCCAGTCCACACTTCCCCCATCCTCCCAGTCCACAGTTCCTCCTCCCACAATCAACACCATCCTCTTCTCCCCAGTCCACACCTCCCCATCCCCACAGTCCACACCTCCCCATCCCCACATTCTACACCTCCCCATCCCCACAGTCAACAGCTCACCATTCCCCCAATCCACACCTCCCCCATCCTCCCAGCCAAAACCTTCCCCTTCCCCTCAGGCCACACCTCCCCATCCCCCAATCCACAACTCCCCGATACCTCAAGTCCACACACCCCCATCCCCCCAGCCAACAGCTTCCCCTTCACAGCAGTCCACACCTCTCCCATCACCTCAGTCCACCCCTCACCCATGCCCACAAACCACAACTCCCTCATCCCTCCAGCCAACACCTCCCACATCCCCTCATTCCTCACTTCCCTATCCCCCCAGTCCACACCTCCCCCATAAACCCAATCCACAGCTCCCCCGTCCAGTCAATCCACACCTCCCCCATTCCAAACATTACCCCCATTCCACACATCCCATTCCCCCCAGTACACACTTCCCCCATCCTCCGAGTCCACAGCTCCTCCACCCCCCCAAGCAATACCTCCCCCATCCCCCCAATGTACACCTCCCCCATACCCCCAGACAACACCAACCTCTTCCTCTCAGTCCACACCTCCCCCTTCCCCAATCAACACCTCACCCATCCCCCAGTCCACACCTCCCCATCCCCCAGTCCAGAACTTCTCATCGCCCAAGTCCACACCTCTCCACCCCCCAGTCCACACCTAGCTATCCCCCAAGTCCACAACTTAGCATTCCCCCAGTGCACACATCCTCCATAACCCCAGTCCACTACTTCCCATCCCCAAGTCCACACCTCCCCATCACCTCAGTCCACACCCACCAAAACCCTCCAAATCCACAGCTCCCCCATCCCACCCCATCCACACCTCCATTCCCTCAGTCCACACCTCCCACATCGCCCCCCATCCACACGTACCCCATCCGCCCAATCCACACCTCCCCCACCCCCCCAGTCCACACCTCCCCCATCACCCCAGTCCACACATCGCCTAGCCCCCGTGTCAAAACCTCCCCCATCCCCCCAGCCCACACCTTCCCAACCACCCCCGTCCTCACCTCCCCCATCCCCCCCAGTCTACACCTCCCCATACCCCCAGGCCACAACTCCTCATCCCCCAGTCCACAACTCCCCATCCCCCAGTCCACAACTTCCTATCGCCCAAGTCCACACCTCCCCATCCCCCAGTCCACACCTAGTCATCCCCCAAGTCCACAACTTATCATTCCCCCAGTGCAAACATCCTCCATAACCCCAGTCCACTACTTCCCATCCCCGAGTCCACACCTCCCCATCTCCTCAGTTCACACCCTCCAAAACCCTCCAAATCCACACATTCCCATTCCCCAAATCTACACCTCCAATCCACATCTCCCCCATCACCCTAGTCTACACCTCCCCATCCCCTCAGTCCACACCCTCTAAAACCCTCCAAATCCACACATCCCCATTCCCCCAATCCACACCTCCCCATTCCCCCAATCCACATCTCCCCCATCACCCTAGTCTAACCCCGGGACTAGACGGGCTGACCGTGGAGTTCTTCAGGGCGTTCTGGGACATCTTGGGGAGCGACTTCGCGGGGGTCCTGGGGGAGAGCATTGCTACCGGGGAGATGCCCCTTTCGTGGCGCAGGGCCGTGATTGCCCTGCTGCCAAAGAAGGGGGATCTCCGCCTTCTTAAAAACTGGCGCCCGGTCTCCCTCCTCAGCACGGACTACAAAATCTTCGCCCGAGCCATGTCTTCTCAGCTCGGCACCGTGCTGGACCACATGATCCACCCTGACCAGTCCTACACCGTCCCAGACCGAACCATTTATGATAACATCCATCTGGTCCGGGACATCATCCACCATTCCCAGAGGGCTGGTCTGTCGAGCTCCTTCCTGTCTCTTGATCAGGAGAAGGCGTTCGACAGGGTGGATCACGAATACTTACTTGGAACTCTGTTCGGGACGCATTTTGTCGCCCGGATCCGACTTCTGTACACTGCCGCGGAGTGTCTAGTGAAGTTTAACGGGTCCCTGACGGCGCCCCTTCGCTTTGGGAGAGGGGTACGTCAGGGTTGCCCCCTGTCTGGCCAGTTGTATTCTATTTGCGTGGAGCCTTTCCTGCGCCTCTTGCGGAGGAGGTTGTCGGGATTGGTTCTGCGCGGGCCGGGCATCGGGGTGGTCCTTTCGGCTTACGCCGATGACGTGCTCCTTATGTTTAGTGACCCGGCTGACCTGCGGAGGATGCGCGAGTGCCAGGAGGTCTACTCTGCCGCTTCTTCTGCCAGGATCAACTGGGGTAAATGTTCTGGACTCCTAGTCGGTCAGTGGCAGATGGATCCCCTACCCGAGGAGCTCAGGCCTTTCACCTGGAGCAGGACCAGCCTCCTCTACCTGGGGGTCCATCTCTGCCCTGCTGAGGAATCTTGGCCGGCAAACTGGCAGGAACTGGAGACGAAAGTTACCGCTCGCCTGCGGTGCTGGACAGGACTGCTCCGAGTGCTATCTTACCGAGGTCGAGTTCTGGTCATAAACCAGCTGATCGCCGCCATGTTGTGGTATCGGCTGGTCACTTTGACCCCTCCCCCGGACTTTGTCACAAGAATCCAGAGATTGTTAGTCGACTTCTTCTGGGACAAAAGACTGCACTGTGTCACTGCCGAGGTTCTGAGTCTCCCGCTTAGGGAGGGTGGTCAGGGGCTAGTGTGCCTACGCACACAGGTGGCGACTTTCCGCCTTCAGACCCTGCAGCGATACCTCTACGTCGAGCCTCCTCCTAGATGGTGTGCCCTGATGACGTATTTCTTCCGTTAGGTGCACGGCCTGAATAATGACGTGCAGCTCCTGTTTATAGAACAGCTGGGCCTCAGTGGCTCCTTGCAGGCGTTGCCCGTCTTTTACCAGGACCTGATCAAAGTCTGGAAAGTGGTCACCTCGCGACGCAGCTCTCCCCCGTCAGGAGTAGCGGCCATCGTCAGAGAGCCGCTGCTCAGGAATCCGCCCCTCCGTCCTTTTCAGTGGTTGGCGGAGAGGAGGGCTGTGGCTGCAGGGGTGACTAGGATTGGGGACGTGCTGGGTGGCGGAGGACTGGGTTGGATGCTCCCACAGGAGTTGGCGCGACGCGCATCTGTGAGTGTCCAGGTCACAGCCGATGCCATCCAAGATCTGAGAACGGTCGTGCTCGGACCCGACGTTGTTTTGGGTCTTGAGGTGGCCCAGGTGCGCGGTGGTCTTCCGTCTGAACGTTCCCCTGTTCGGACAGAATTCCACATTGGCCCCAAGCCCCGAACCCTCCCTTGGGTGCTGGTGCTCCGCAATATGAGCCGCCTCGGGGACATGCCCTCCGTGCCTTTTGGCACGGCAAAGAGGGGCTTTTTGTATGGACTGCTGCTGCACACCTTCCATTTTCTCGCCCTTGTCCGTCGACCGGACACGCCCTGATGTGCCTTGTTGCCGTCCGGCGGCGGAGGCCCCCGATGGGAGGCCCTCTACGGAGGTGTCCTCCCCCTTTCTATCGGGGACCTGGGTTGGAGGGTGTTGCATGCAGCAGTCCCCTATAATAAGAGGATGCATAGGTTCACGGACTCTCAGGACACGTGCCCTTTTTGCAGTCTTGTGGAGTCCGTGGACCATGTATACATAGGGTGTTGTAGACTGCACTCCCTTTTTAGTTATTTGAAAAACCTTTTATTGATGTTTTGTTTGCACTTCAGCCCCACGCTCCTGATCTATGGGCACCCGGTGCGGAAGGGGGTCGGGAAGGAGGAGGACCTCCTCGTGAACCTGCTCCTGGGCCTGGCCAAGTTGGCCATTAACAGGTCCAGGCAGCGGGCGATCGACGGGGGAGTCCCGCCCGATTGTTTGTCCCTCTTCCGCGGCTACGTTCGCTGCCGGATGTCCCTGGAGAAGGAGCACGCGGTGTCTGCTGGCACTCTCGAGGCCTTCCGTGCTCGGTGGGCACCGCGGGGACTGGGGTGTTTTGTTGACCCCTTTAATCACATTTTGATTTAAAGTTTGTAAGTTTCCTTTAAACTTTGTTCTTGGTTTTACAGCTGACCTGAATTAGGGGCTGTGCCGGATTTATCCCAATTTTGTTGATTTGGTTTTCATTTAAAAGATTATCACCCTAGTCTACACCTCCCCATCCCCTCAGTCCACACCCTCCAAAACCCTCCAAATCCACACATCCCCATTCCCCCAATCCACACCTCCCCATTCCCCCAATCCACATCTCCCCCATCCCCCGATTCCACACCTGCCCCATCCCCCAATCCACACCTCTCCCATCCGCCCAGTCCACACCTAGCACATCCCACCCATCCACACCTCCCCAATCACCCCAGTCCACACATCCCCAACCCCTGCCCCGTCCACAGCTCCGCCATACCCTCAGTCCACACCTACCACAATCCCCCCAGTCCACATCTCCCCATCCCCCAGTCCAAAACTTTCCATTCCCCCAGTCGACATTTCCCCATCCTCCAATCCACAACTTCCCTTCCACCCAGTCCACACCTCCTCCATAACCGCAGACCACACCTCCACATTCCCCCATGACACACCTCCCCAGCCCTCAGTCCACACCCTCCCCAAACCTCCAAATCCGCACCTCCCCATTCCCCCAATCCACACCTCTCCATTCCCCCAATCCACACCTCCCCATTCCCCCAATCCACACCTCTCCATTCCCCCAGTCCACACCTCCCCATCCCGACAGACCACAACTCCCCATCCCCACATTCCACACCTCCCCATCCCCACAGTCAACACCTCACCATCCCCCCAATCCACACCTCTCCCATCCCCCCAATCCACACCTCCCCGATCCCCCCAGTCTACACCTCCCCCATACCCCAGCCAACACCTTCCACTTCCCCTCAGGCCACACGTCCCCATCCCCTGATCCACAACTCCCCAATCCCCCCAGTCCACACATCCCCCATCCCCCCAGCCAACAACTTCCCCTTCCCCTCAGTCCATACCTCCCCCTCACCCCAGTCCACACCTCCCCATCAGCCCAGTCCACACCTCCCCCTTCCCCTCAGTCCACACCTCCCCCATGCCCACAAACCACATCTCTCTCATCCCTCCAGCCAACACCTCCCACATCCCCTCAGTCCACACTTACCCATCCCCAAAGTCTACACCTCCCCCATCCTCCCAGTCCACAGCTCCTCCACCCCCCAATCAACAGCTCCCCCATCCCCTCAGTCCACACCTCCCCCAAACCCCCAGACAACACCATCCTCTTCCCCTCAGTCCACAACTCCCCAACCCCCAATCCACACCTCCCCCATCCCTCCAGTGCACACCTTCCCAACACCCCCATTCACACCTCCCCTATCCCCTCAATCCACACCTCCCCCATCCCCTCAGTCCACAACTCCCCCATACCCCTAGTCCACACCTCCCCCATCCCCCAGTCCACACATCCCCAACCAGCAGTCCAAACCTCCCCCATTCCCCCCAGTCTACACCTCCCCATCCCCCCAGGCCACAACTCCCCATCCCCCAGTCCACAACTCCCCATCCCCCAAGTCCACAACTTCCCATCGCCCAAGTCCACACCTCCCCATCCCCCAGAACACACATCCCCAACCAGCAGTCCAAACCTCCCCCATTCCCCCAATTCACGCCTCCAATTCCTCGCAATCCAGACCTCCTCATCCCCCCACTCCACACCTCACCATCCCCCCACTCCACACCTCCCCCATCCCCCCAGCCCACACCTTCCCAACCACCCCCGTCCTCACGTCCCCCATCCCCCCCAGTCTACACCTCCCCATACCCCCAGGCCACAACTCCCCATCCCCCAGTCCACAACTCCCCATCCCCCAGTCCACAACTTCCTATCGCCCAAGTCCACACCTCCCCATCCCCCAGTCCACACCTAGTCATCCCCCAAGTCCACAACTTATCATTCCCCCAGTGCAAACATCCTCCATAACCCCAGTCCACTACTTCCCATCCCCGAGTCCACACCTCCCCATCTCCTCAGTCCACACCCTCCAAAACCCTCCAAATCCACACATCTCTATTCCCCAAATCCACACCCCCAATCCACATCTCCCCCATCACCCTAGTCTACACCTCCCCATCCACTCAGGCCACAACTCCCCATTCCCACAGTCCACACCTCCCCATCCCCGAGTCCACACCTCCGCATCCCCTCAGTCCACACCCTCCAAAACCCTCCAAATCCACACATCCCCATTCCCCCAATCCACACCTCCCCATTCCCCCAATCCACATCTCCCCCATCCCCCGACTCCACACCTGCCCCATCCCCCAATCCGCACCTCTCCCAACCGCCCAATCCACACCTCCTCCATCTGCCCAATCCATACCTCCCCCATCCCACCAGTCCACACCTCGCACATCCCACCCATCCACACCTCCCCAATCACCCCAGTCCACATCTCCCCATCCCCCAGTCCAAAACTTCCCATTCCCCCAGTCGACATTTCCCCATCCTCCAATCCACAACTTTCCTTCCACCCAGTCCACACCTCCTCCATAACCCCAGACCACACCTCCACATCCCCCCATGACACACCTCCCCAGCCCTCAGTCCACACCTTCCCCAAACCTCCAAATCCGCACCTCCCCATTCCCCCAATCCACACCTCTCCATTCCCCCAATCCACGCCTCCCCATTCCCCCAATCCACACCTCTCCATTCCCCCAGTCCACACCTCCCCCATCCCCCCAGTCCACACCTCCCCATCCCGACAGACCACAACTCCCTATCCCCACATTCCACACCTCCCCATCCCCACAGTCAACACCTCACCATCCCCCCAATCCACACCTCTCCCATCCCCCCAATCCACACCTCCCCGATCCCCCCAGTCTACACCTCCCCCATACCCCAGCCAACAACTTCCCCTTCCCCTCAGTCCATACCTCCCCCTCACCCCAGTCCACACCTCCTCATTAGCCCAGTCCACACCTCCCCCATCCCCTCAGTCCACATCTCCCCCATGCCCACAAACCACATCTCTCTCATCCCTCCAGCCAACACCTCCCACATCCCCTCAGTCCTCACTTCCCCATCCCCCCAGTCCACACCTCCCCCATCCTCCCAGTCCACAGCTCCTCCACCCCCCAATCAACACCTCCCCCATCCCCTCAGTCCACACCTCCCCCAAACCCCCAGACAACACCATCCTCTTCCCCTCAGTCCACAACTCCCCATCCCCAAATCCACACCTCCCCCATCCCTCCAGTGCACACCTTCCCAACCCCCCCATCCACACCTCCCCTATCCCCTCAATCCACACCTTCCCCATCCCCTCAGTCCACAACTCCCCCATCCCCCTAGTCCACACCTCCCCCATCCCCCAGTCTACACATCCCCAACCAGCAGTCCAAACCTCCCCCAGCCCCTCAGTCCACACCTCCCCTATCCCCCAATCCATACCTCCCTCATCTCCCCAATCCACACATCCCCCATCCCCACAGCCTACACCTTACCAACCTCAGTCCACACCGCCCTATACCCCAGTCTGCAACTTCCCATCCCCCCACTCCACACCTCCCCCATCTCCTCAGTCCACACCTCCCCCATCGTCCCCAATCCACACCTCCCCCATCCGCCCAATCCACACCTCCCCCATCACCACAGTCCACAACTCCCCATCCCCTCAGTCCACACCTCCCCATCACCCCATTCTACATCTCCCCATCACCCCATTCCACACCTACCATTCCTTCCAGCCCACATCTGCCCCACATTCACAATCCACACCTCCCCTATTCCCCCAGTCCAAACCTCCCTGTCTCCCCTTTTCTTACCTCCCCCATCCTCCCAATCCACACCTCCCCCTCCCCCCAATCCACACATCCCGCATCCCCCAGTCCACACCTCCCCATTCCCTGAATCCACACTTCTTGCATACCCCAATCCACACTTCCTCCAGCCCTCCAGTCCACACCTCCCCTATCCCCCAAATCCACACCTGCCCATACCCCCAATCCACACCTCCCGATCCCCTCAATCCACACCTCCCCAACCACTCAGTCAACACCTCACCCACCTCACCCAATCCACACATCCCCCATCCCTTCAACCAAGAACTCCCCATCCCCCCAGCCAGCACCTCCCCAATCCCCTCTGTCCACACCTCCCCCATCCCCCCAGTCCACACATCCCCCATCCCCCAATCCACACCTCCCAATTACCCCAAATTACACCTCCCCCATCCCGCAGTCCACACATCCCCCATCCTCCCAGTCCACACCTTCCCCAGCCATCAATCCACACTCCCCATCCCCTCAGTCCACACCTCCTCCATCCTCCCAGTCCACAACTCCCCCATCCCCTCAGTCCACACCTCCCCCATCCTCCGGTCCACACCTCCCCATCCCCTCAGTCCACACTTCCCCATCCCCTCAGTCCACACTTCCCCATCCCCCCAATCCACACCTCCCAATTACCCCAAATTACACCTCCCCCATCCCGCAGTCCACACCTCCCCCATCCTCCCAGTCCACAACTCCCCCATCCCCTCAGTCCACACCTCCTCCATCCTCCCAGTCCACAACTCCCCCATCCCCTCAGTCCACACCTCCCCCATCCTCCCAGTCCACAACTCCCCCATCCCCTCAGTCCACACCTCCCCCATCCTCCCAGTCCACAACTCCCCCATCCCCTCAGTCCACACCTCCTCCATCCTCCCAGTCCACAACTCCCCCATCCCCTCAGTCCACACCTCCCCCATGCACCCCAGCCAACACCTCCCCCATCCTCCGGTCCACACCTCCCCATCCCCTCAGTCCACACCTCCCCATCCCCTCATTCCACACCTTCCCATCCTCCCAATCCACACATCCCCCATCCCCCCAGCCAACACCTCCCCCATCCCCTCAGTCCACACCTCCCCATCCCCTCAGTCCACACCTTCCCTTCCCCCCAATCCACACCTGCCCCACCCTCCCAATCCCCCATCCCCCCAGTCCACAACTCCCCATCCGTGCAGTCCACACCTCCCCTATCCCCCAAATTTATACCTGCCCATACCTCCAATCCTCACCTCCCGATCCCCTCAATCCACACCTCCCCCATCCCCTCAGTCAACACCTCCCCCATCCCCTCAATCCAAACCTCCCCGTGCCCTCAGTCCACACCTGCCCCATCTTTACCACCCCCCACCCCCCACCATAGGCAGTCATTGCTTTCAGAGAGAATGCTTCAGATGTAAATTTGTTTAATACAGAGGGAGGCCATTCAGTCCATTGTGTTTGTACCAGCTCTTTGCCCAACCTGCCTTTTCCCCTTAGCCCTGCAAATGTTTCCTTTTTGAATTCTCTTTCCAATTCCCTTTTGGAGGCCTTGATTGACCCTGCCTCCCCCACACCCTCCGGCAGGGCATTCCAGATCCTAACCACTCCATGTGTGAAAAAGGTTTTCCTCATGTCGTCATTGCTTCCTTTGCCAATTGCCGAAAATCTGCACCCCGCCCCCCCTCCTTTTTCGAGTCTTCCAACAATGGGAACACTTTCTCCCTATCTACTCTGTTTAGACTTCCCCTCATCTTGAATACCTCCATTAAATCTCCTCTTAATCTTCCCTTGTCTAAGGAAAACAGTCCCAACTTCTCCAATCTTTCTACATAAGTGAAGTGAACACTGTTAAAATCAATGTTAAAGCCAGTACAATGTAAGGAGTAGGAGTGGATGACGTTTTGACAGGGTTTATGGCCAATCTCAGGATCCTGCTTGCAGATTATGAAGGAATTTCTCAAAGGAATCATCCAATTTTTCCATGCTGCAAATCACAGATCGTGAAAAGCTAGACTAACTGACCAGGCTGGGTATTCTACCCCCGGTGAACCAGCAATGACCTGCCTCCCCGATTCTCACCTTTGATACCTTTCTGCTCTAACCTTGTGGAACATTCCCAGTATCGTTGGACTGTTAGACACTGACCCCACTTGGCCGGACGGAGTACTGCAGATGCTTTTCCCTGTCCGAGTAGAAGTGTCCATCCAGCACATTGATCAGGGAAGCTGTAAACGTGGCAGGGGACAACTGCCAATTCCGCATCGTCAGATCGTGGAGTTAAATCATTATCCAGCCTGGTGCAAGAGGGAATAAATAATAACTGCAAAGTTAACTGAATGGGGGGATTTGATTATATAAATCGGGCATCTTCTCACCGAAGAGAAGGTTGAGGGTGATACGAATGTTGTTATTAGGCTTGTTCACAGGAGTAGAACCAGAGAGTTCGGCCGATTGCTGCAAGGGGGAAGCTCAAAATTAGCCTGCAAGAAATAATATTTCTGTGAGTGCGGTGGATGGTGGGAACTGATTCAAGTGCAACTTTGATGGATTTTTTTTCAGGACTGCATTTTGCGACGTACAGTCTGAGTGAATTGAAACGTGTGGTGTGTGTAGCAGGCTGAAAAACATAACTGGTTCTATACTTCCCGGAGCTCTCCTCCACTGGGACAAAAGAGAGAGATGGAGAGACAGAGAGAGAGAGGGAGGAAGGGATGGAGTAAAAGAGGAATGGAAAGAGAGATGATAACAGACAGCTGCAGACTGTAATCCTGAGAGCACCAGGAGAAGGGGAATGTGCCTGATCCAGTCACTACATCAGTGGACATGATAGTAACTTCGAAATTACCATAAACAGCGAACATTCCCACTTCGGACCTTATGATGGAAGGAAGGTCATTGATGAAGCAGCTGAAGATGGTTGGGCCAAGGACACTACCCTGAGGAACTCCTGCAGTGATGTCCTGGAGCTGAGATGACTGACCTCCAACAACCACAACCATCTTCCTTTGTGCTAGGCATGACTCCAACCAGTAGAGAATTTCCCCCCTGATTCCCATTGATTCCAGTCACACTTGGTCAAATGCTGCCTTGATGTCAAGGGCAGTCACTCTCATCTCAGCACTTGAATTCAGCTTTTTACATGGTGAAAACTGTCCTGTATTTTAAGGGATTGTCCCTTATTTTGACTGTTTATCTCGTGCCCCTTATTTCTAGGAGAACCTGTGGGACACTGAGCCTGGGAGTCTCCTCTTGCCTTTGCCTCTTTGTTATTTGTGAGCATGCACACTGTGGCCATCAGCTACCATAAGATCATAAGGACATAAGAAAAGGAGCAGGAGTAGGCCATTCAGCCCATCGAGCTGAATCCGTCATTCAATAAGATTGTGGCTGATCTGATTGTGGTCTTAACTCCACTTTCCTGCCTGTCCCCCATAACCCTTGGCTCCCTTGTCAATCAAAAATCTGTCTAACTCAGCCTTGAATATATTCAATGACCCAGCCTCTACTGCTCTCTGGGGACGAGAATCCCAAAGATTAACAGTCCCCTGAGAGAAGAAAATTTTCCTCTTCACCATCTTAAATTGGAGACACCTTATTCTGAAACTGTGCTCCCTAGTTCTAGAGTCCCCACAAGGGGAAACATCCTCCCAGTATCCAACCTGCCAAGCAACTTATATCTTTCAATAAGATTGCCTCTCATTCTTCTAAACCAGATTGAGTATATGTCCAACCTGCTCAACATCCCCCCAAAAGACAATCTCTTTATCCCAGGAATCGGCCTAGTGAACCTTCTCTGAATTGTTTCCAACGCAAGTTAGGAGATGAGAACTGTACACATGACTCCAGGTCTTAACAATGCCCTGTACAGCTGTAGTAAGACTTCACTACATTTATACACCATTCCCCTTGCACCAAAGACCAACATTCCACTTACCTTCCTAAATACTACTCTTATCTGCATGTTAACTTAGAACCATAGAAAAGTTACAGCACAGAAGGAGGCCCATCTTGTCCATGCCAGCCCGAGGACACCCAGGTGCCCTTTCTAATTCCACCTTCCTGCACCCGGCCCATAGCCCTGCAGATCCAGGTACTTTTTAAAAGAGTTTAGGGGTTCTGCCTCTACCACCAACTTGGGCAGCGAATTCCAGACACTCACTACCCTCTGCGTAAAAAAGTTCTTCCTCATGTCCCCCCTACACCTTCTTCTACTTATCTTGAATCTATGTCCCCTGGTTCTAGAATTCTCCACCAAGGGAAACAATTTTATCCTGTCTACTCTATCTATTCCCCTCATAATTTTGTACACTTCAATCAAGTCACCTCTCAGCCTTCTTTGTTCTAAGGAAAATAATGCCAACCTATCCAATGTCTCCTCGTAGCTACACTTTTCTAACCCTGGCAACATTCTTGTAAATCTCCTGAGCATTCTCTCCAGAGCTATTACATCCTTCCTGTAATGTGGTGACCAGAACCGCACACAATACTCCAGTTGTGGCCTCACCAGTGTTTTATACAATTCCAGCATTATATCCTTACTTTTATATTCTATACCTCTGCCAATGAAGGAGAGCATTCCATATGCCTTATTGTGACATGGCACATGCCATGTACCAGAACACCCAGATCCCTTGGTACTGCGGCATTCTGCAATGTTTCTCCATTTTAATAATATTCTGCTTTTCTATTCTTCCTGCCAAAATGGACAAACTCACATTTTCCCACATTATACTCCATCAGCCAATTTTTTGCCCACTGTCTATAACAGTGGGCAAAACCTGTCTTAACCTGTCTATATCTCTTTGCAGATCCTTTGTATCATCCTCACAACTCACTTTCCTACCTATCTTCATATAATCAGAAAATTTGGCTACAATACACTCAGTCCCTTCATCCAAGTGATTAATGTAGATTTTAACCAGTTGAGGGCCCAGCACTGATCCATGCAGCCCTCCACTAGTTACAGTTTGCCATCTGAAAATGACCCATTTATCCCAACTCAGTTTCCTGTTAGTGAGGCAACCCTCCATCCATGCTAATATGTCGCCCTATCACCATGAGCAGTAACCTTTTATGTGGCACCTTATCAAATGTCTTCTGGAAATCCAAATACACCTCATCTACTAGTTCCACTTTATCAGTTCTGCAATTTACATCCTCAAAAAACTCAAATAAATTTGTCAAACATGATTTCCCTTTCACAAAACCATGTTGACTCTGTTTGATTGCATTGTGAGTTTCTAAATGTCCAGTTACTACCTCCTTAATAATACTGCTGCCTACCAGCTGGGTGTGACTGATTTTCCCACAGGCATAACACTTTCACCAGAAATTGGGGCATTTAGAGGATTGGTGGGTACCCTGTCAATGGCATCATCTAAATTTCTGACTCTAAGATGGTGAAATGGGCCGTTGTGGCTGGATCTAACTGAAACCCAGTGGGCATTCCCTCAGACTTGGTTACAATCTCTGCCATTTCAGTGGCTGTGGCTTCATTGCTGTCCTCCTCCCATGTCATCTTATTTAATTGCTCAAAAGCTTACACTAGATTTTATTGTTCTTTAGACCTCCTATGAAAGTGTATCTAATCTTGATTTCTAAGTATGTGATATACCCAAACTGGCAAGATAGTTTCTTTAACCCAAGAATGTAATCTGCAACAATCTCATTTGGCAACTGTTTCCTTTGATGGAACTCAACTCCCAGTGGAATTGCTCCCAGTGCAATCCCTCACAATGCAAAGCCTCCCAGTGCAATACCTACCTGTACAATCGCTCCTAGTGCAGTTCCTCCCAGTGCAATCCCACTTAGTGCATTTGCACCCAGTGCTATTCCTCCCAGTGCAATTACTCCCAGTGCAATCCCCCTCGGTGCACTTGCTCCCAGTGCAATTTCTCCCAGTGAAAACCTACTCAATGCATTTGCTCCCAGTGCAATTGCTCTCAGTGAAATCCCTCGCAGTGAAACTATTCCCAGTGCAATTGCTCCCAGTGCAATCACTCCCAGTGCAATCCCTCCCAGTACAATTGGACCCAGTGCAATCCCTCTTTGTGCAATTTCTCCCAGCGGAATCGCTCCCATGCAATCCTGCTGAGTCCAAAACTTCCAGTGTAATCACTCCCAGTGCAATTGCTCCCGGTGCAATTCCTCCCAGTGCAATTACTCCCAGTGCAATCCCACACAGTGCATTTACTCCCAGTGCGATTCCTCCCAGTGAAACCACACTCAATGCATTTGCTCCCAGTGCAATTGCTCCCAGTACAATCGCTCCCAATGCAATCCCTCCCAGTGTAATCACTCCCAGTGCAATTGCTCCCAATGCAATCCCTCTCAGTGCAATCCCTCCTGGTAAAATTGCTCCCAGTGCAATCCCTCCCAGGGCAACCCCTCACAGTACAATTGCTCCCACTGTAATCCCTCTGAGTGCAATTTCTCAAATACAATTGCTCCCAGTGCAATTGCTCCCAGTGAAATCACTTCCAGTGCAATGCTGCCCGAGTCCAAACACTTCCAGTGCAATCACTCCCAGTGCAATCCAGCCCAGTGCAATCGATTCTAGTGCCTTCCCTCCCAGTTCAATTGCTCCCAGTGCAATTGCTCTCAGTGCGATCCCTCCCAATACAATCCCTCCCAGTTCAATTGCTTGCAGTGCAATCCCTCCCAGTGCAATCTCTCTAATTGTAATTGCTCCCGGTGCATTCCATCTGAGTGCTATACTTCCCAGTGCAATTGCTCCCAGCACAATCCCTCCCAGTTTAATTGATCCGACTGCAATCCTTCCCAGTGAAATCCCTCTCAGCGTAATACCTCTCACTCGAATCCCTCCAAGTAGAATTGAACTCAGTGCAGTTCCTACCAGTGCAATCCTTCCTAGTGCAATCCCACTCACTGTAATATTTCCCAGTGGAATTGCTGTCAGTGCAATTGCTCCCTGTGCAAGTGCTTTCAATGCAAACCCTCCCAGTGCAATCCCTCCTAGTGCAATTGCTCTCAGTGTAATCCCTCTCATGGTAATCCCTCTCACTGTAACATTTCCCAGTGGAATTTCTGTCAGTGCAATTGCTCCAAGTACAATCATTCCCAGTGCAATCACTGCCAGTGCAATCGCTCCCATTGCAATCCTTCCAGGAAAAACTGCTCCCAGTGCAATCCCTTCCAGTGGAATCCCTAGCAGTGTGATCACTACCAGTACAATCCCTCCAGTACGATGCCTCACAGTGCAATAACTCCCAGTGCAAAACTTCCCAGTGCCATCTCTCTCAGAGTAATCCAGCCCAGTGCAATTTTTTTCAGTTCAATTGTCAAAGTGTGATCCATCACAGTGTAATCCCTCTCAGTGTAACTCCTCCAAGTAATACCCCTCCCAGTCCATTCCCACTCAGTACAATCCCTCCAAGTGTAAATATTCCCAATGCAATCCTTCCCAGTGCAATTGTTCCCATTGCAATCCTTCCCAATGCAATCACTCCCTGTATGATTCCCCCCAGTGCAATCCACATCAGTGCGATCCCTCCTAGTATGATCCCTTACATTGCAATTGCCCCCAGTGCAATCCATCCCAGTGTTATACTTCCCAGTGTAATTGCTGTCAGTACAATCCCCCTCAGTGTAATACCTCTCACTGTAATATTTCCCAGTGGAATTGCTCTCAGTGCAATTGCTCCCTGTGCAATTGCTTTCGATGTAAACCCTCCCAGTGTAAAGCCTCCTAATGCAATTGCTCCCAGTGCATCCCTTTCACTGTAACCCCTCTCATTGTAATATTTCCCAGTAGAATTTCTCTCAGTGCCATTGATCCAAGTACAATCGCTCCCATTGCAATCACTACCAGTGCAATTGCTCCCACTGCAATCCTTCCTGGAAAAACTGCTCCCAGTGCAATCCTGTCCAGTGCAATCCTAGCAGTGTGATCACTACCTGTACAATCCCTCCCAGTGCAATGCCTCATAGTGCAATAATGCCCACTGCAAAACCTCTCAATGTCATCCCTCTGAGTGTAATTCAGCCCAGTGGAATTGTTTTCAGTTCAATCACTCCAAGTGTGATCCCTCTCAGAGCAATCCATTCCAGTGTCATCCCTCTCAGATCAATTGCTCCCAGTGCAATCCATCCCAGTGTAAACCCTCTCAGTGTAACTCCTCCCAGTAATGCTCCTCCCAGTCCAATCCCACACAGTAATATCCCTCCAAGTGCAACGTTCCCAGTGCAATCTCTCCCAGTCCAATTCCTCTCACTGTAATCACTCCCAGTGCAATCCTTCTCAGTGTGATCACTCCCAGTACAATCCCTCGCAGTTCAATTCCTCTCAGTGCAATCCCTCCCAGTGCAATCAATTTAGTGCAATTGCTCTCAGTACAATCGATCCCAAAGCAATCCTTCCCAGTGCAATTGTTCCCATTGCAATCCCTCCCAGTGGAATTGCTCCCTGTATCATACCCCCCAGTGCAATCCATCACAGTGCTATACTTCCCAGTGCAATTGCTCCCAGTACAATCCCTCCCACTGCAATCCCTCTCAGCATACCTCTCACTGTAACCCCTCCCAGTGCAATTGCTCCCAGTTCAATTGGTCTCAATGCAATTCCTCCCAGTGCAATCCCTCCTAGTACAATTGCTCTCAGTGCAATCCATCCCAGTGCAATCCCTCTCAATGTAATCCTATTCACTGTAATATTTCCCAGTGGAATTTCTCTTAGTGCAATTGCTTCCTGTGCAAATGCCCCCAGTGCAATCCTTCCCAGTACAATTGCTCCAAGTACAATCGCCCCAGTGCTATCGCTCCCAGTGTAATCCCTTTCAGTCTAATCCCTCCTAGTGGAATTGCCCTCAGTGCAATTGCTACCAGTATAATTGTTCTCAGTGCAAATACACCCAGTGCAATCCCTCCCAGTGCAATCACTCTCAGTACAATCCCTCTCAGTGTTATCCTTCCAAATGCAACCTCCCCCCCAGTGCAATTATTGCCAGTACAATCCCTCTCAATGTAATCCCTCTCAGTGGAATTGCTCTCAGTTCAATCGCTCCCAGTGCAATTGCTCCCAGTGCAGTCCCTCCCAGTGCATCCCGTCTCAGTGCAGTCTCTTCCCAGTGCAATCCATCGAGTTGCAAACACTGCCAGTGCAATCCCTCCCAGTGCAACTGCTCCCAGTGCAATGCTTCCTAATACAATTGCTTCAAGTAAAATCCCTCCAAGTGCAATCGCCCCCAGTGTCATCGTTTCCAGTGCAATCCCTCTCAGTCTAATCCCTCTTATTGTAATCCGTACCAGTGGAATTACTCTCAGTGCAATTGCTCCTGGTACAAAACTTCTCAGTGCAAATGCGTCCAGTGCAATCCCTAGCAGCGTGATCACTACCATTACAATCCCTCCCAATGCAATCCCTCCCGGTACAATGCCTCACAGTGCAATAACTCTCAGTGCAAAACCTCCCAGTGTCATCCCTCTGTGTAATTCAGCCCAGGGCAATTGTTCTCAGTTCAATCACTCAAAGTGCAATCCCTCCCAGAGCAATCCATTCCAGTGCCATCCCTCCCAGGACAATTGCTACCAGTGCAATCCATCCCAGTTTAAGCCCTCTCAGTGTAACTCCTCCCAGTAATACCCCTCCCAGTCCAATCCTGCTCAGTACAATCTCTCCCAGTGCAATCACACTTAGTGCAATTGCTCTCAGTACAATCAATCCCAATGCAATCCTTCCCAGTGCAATTGTAATCACTGCAATCTCTCCCAGTGCAACCATTCCCTGTACAATGCCCCCCAGTGCAATCCATCCCAGTGCTATACTTCCCAGTGCAATTGCTCCCAGTACAATCCCTCCTAGTGCAATCCCTCTCAGCATAGTTCTCACTGAAACCCCTCCCAGTGGAATTACTCAGTGCAATAGCTGCCAGTGCAATTGCTCTCAATGCAATCCCCCCACTGCAATTGCTCCCAGTGCAATCCTTCCTAGTACAATTGCACCAAGTAAAGTCCCTCCCAGTGCAATCCCTCCCAGCACAATACCTCACAGTGCAATAACACTCAGCGCAAAACCTCTCAGTGTCATCCAGCCCAGTGCAATTGTTTTTAGTTCAATCACTCCAAGTGCGATCCCTCCCAGGGCAATCCATTCCAGTGCCATCCCTCCCAAGTTAATTTCTCCTAGTGCAATCCATCCCAGTGTAAACCCTCTCAGTGTAACTCCTCCCAGTAATGCCTCTCCCAGTCCAATCCTGTTCAGTACAGTCCCTCCAAGTGCAAATGTTCCCAGCGCAATCCCTGCCAGTGCAATTCCTCTTGGTGCAATCACTCCCATTGCAATCACTGCCAGTGCAATCCCTCTCAGTTTATTCCCTCTCACTGTAATCCCTCCCAATGCATTGCTCTCAGTGCAATTGCTCCCAGTACAGTCCCTCCCAGTGCAATTGCTCCCAGTTCAAGCCCTCTCAGTGCAGGCTCTTCACAGTGCAATCCCTCAAGGTGCAAACACTACCAGTGCAATGACTCCCAGTGCAATTGCTCCAAGTGCTATCCTTCCTAGTATAATTGCTCCAAGTAAAATCCCTTCCAGTGCAATCACTCGCAGTGCAACCCTTCTCAGTCTAATCCCACTTACTGTAATCCCACTCAGTGGAATTTCTCTCAGTAAAATTGGTCCCAGTACAAACTCTCTCAGTGCAAACATGCCCAGTGTAATCCTGTCCAGTTCAATTGCTCCTAGTGTAATCACACTCTGTGCAATCACTGCGTTATTCCTCACAATGTGATACCTCCCAGTGCAATCACTGCAAGTGCAATCCCGCTCAGTGTAATCCCTCTCACTGTAATCCCTCTTAGTGCAATTGGTCCCAGTGCAATGCGTCCCAGTGCAATCCCTCTCAATGTAATCCCACTCACTGTAATATTTCCCAGTGTAATTTCTCTAAGTGCAATTCTTCCTGTGTAATTGCTCTCAGCACAATCCCTCCCAGTGCAATCCTTTCCAGTATAATTGACCCAAAAACAATCGCTCCCAGTGCAATCGCTCCCAGGGCTATTGCTCCCAGTGCAATCTCTCTCCATCTAATCCCTCTTTTTGTAATCCCTGCCAGTGGAATTGCGCTTAGTGCAATTGCTACCAGTAGAATCGCTCTCACTGCAAACATGCTCAGTGAAATCCTGCACAGTGCAATTGCTCCCAGTGCAATCCCTCTCAGTTTTATCCCTCCCAATGCAATCCCTCCTAGTGCAATCACTGTCAGTGCAATCCCTATGTGTAATCCCTCTCACTGTAATCTCTCCTAGTGGAATTGCTCTCAGTGCAATTGCTTTCAGTGCAACCCCTCTCAATGCAGTCCCTACCAAGTGCAATCCCTCCAGGTGCAAACAGTACCAGTGCAATCGCTCCCAGTGCAATCGCTGTCAGTCTAATCCCTTTTATTGCAATCCCACTCAGTGGAATTTCTCTCAGTGAAATTGCTCCCGGTACAAACCCTCTCAGTGCTAACACTCCCAGTGTAATCCCTCTGAGTACAATTGCTCCCAGTGCAATCACACACAGTGCAATCCCTCTGTGTTATCCCACCCAATGTGATCCCTCCCAGTGCAATCACTGCGAGTGCAATCCCTCTTGGTGTAATCCCTCTCACTGTAATTGCTCCCAGTGGAATTGATCTTAGTGTAATTGCTCCCGGCACAGTCCCTTCCAGTGGAATTGCTTTCAGTCCAATTGCTCCCAGTGCAATCCTTCCCAGTACAATTGCTCCAAATACAATCCGTCCCAGTGCAATTGCCCCCAGTGCTATTGCTCCCAGTGCAATCCCTCTTTGCCTATTCCCTCTTATTGTAATCCCTCCTAGTGCAGTCCCTCCAAGTGCAATTGCTCCCAGTGCAATCCCCCTCAATGTTATCCCTCCTAATGCAATCCATCCCAGAGCAATCACTGCCAGTGCAATCCCTCTCCGTGTAATCCCTCACTGTAATCCCTCCCACTGGAATTGCTCTCAGTGTAATTGCTCCCAGTACAGTCCCTCCTAATGCAAATGCTCCCAGTGCAACCCCTCTCAATGCAGTCCCTTCCCAGTGCAATCCCTCCAGGTGCAAACACAGCCAGTGCTATCCCTCCCAGTGCAATTGCTCCCAGTGCTATCCTTCCTAGTACAATTGCTCCAAGTAAAATCCCTCCCAGTGCAATCACCCCCAGTGCAATTGCTCCCAGTGAAATCCCTCTCGGTGCAATTCCTCCCAGTGGAATTTGTCCCAGTGCAAACCTGCCAAAATCAAGCACTTCAAGTGCAACCCCTACCAGTGTGATCCCTTCCAATGCAATTTCTCCCAGTGCAATCCTTCCCAGTGCTATTCCTCTCAGTGCAAAACCTCCCTGTGCAATGCCTACCTGCGCATTCGCTCCTAGTGCAATTCCTCCCAGTGAAATCCCACTCAGTGCAATTGCTCCCAGTGCAATTCCTGCCAGTGAAATTGCTCTCAGTGCAATTACTCCCAGTACAGTTGCTCCCAGTACAGTTGCTCCCAGTACAGTTGCTCCCAGTACAGTTGCTCCCAGTACAATCCCGCCCCGCCCCCCACCCCACACACAATGGAATCACTCACAGTGCAATCCTGCCGAGTCCAAGCAATCCCTCCTAGTAATACTGCTCCCAATGCAAACCCTCCCAGTGCAATTGCTCCCAGTGAAATCCCTCTCGGTACAATTCCTCCCAGTGGAATCGCTCCCAGTGTAATCCTGCCAAGACCAAGCACTTCAAGTGCAATCCCTCCTAGTGTAATCCCTGCTAGTGCAATTCCTCCCAGTGCTATTCCTATCAGTGCAAAGCCTCTCTGTGCAATCGTCCCTAGTGCAGTTTCTCCCGGTGTAAGCCCACTCAGTGCAAATGCTCCCAGTGCAACTACTCCTAGTGCAACCCTTCTGAGTGTCGTCCCTTCTCAGTGCAATCCCTCCAGGTGCAATCCCTACCAGTGTAATTGCTCCCAGTGCTATCCTTCCTACCACAATTGCTCCAAGTAAAATCCCTCCCAGTGCAATCGGTCCCAGTGCAATCCCTCTCACCCTAATCCTTCTTATTTTAATCCCTCCCAGTGGAATTGCTCTCAGTGAAATTGCTCCTGGTACAAACCCTCTCAGTGCAAATACAACCAGTGCAATCCCTCCCAGTGCAATCACTCAGTGCAAATGCTCCCAGGGCAATCCCTGCCACTGAAATCGCTCCCAGTGCAATTGTTCTCAGTACAATCACTCCCAGTGCAATTCCCCCCAGTGGAATTGCTCCCAGTGCAATGCCGCAATGTCCAAACACATCGCTCCAGTGCAATCGCTTCCCAGTGCAATCCCTTCCCAGTGCAATCCCTCCCAGTGCAATCCCTCCCAGTGCAATCCCTCCCAGTGCAATCCCTCCCAGTGCAATCCCTCCCAGTGCAATCCCTCCCAGTGCAATCCCTCCCAGTGCAATCCCTCCCAGTGCAATCCCTCCCAGTGCAATCCCTCCCAGTGCAATCCCTCCCAGTGCAATCCCTCCCAGTGCAATCCCTCCCAGTGCAATCCCTCCCAGTGCAATCCCTCCCAGTGCAATCCCTCCCAGTGCAATCCCTCCCAGTGCAATCCTGCTGAGTACAAGCACTTCCAGCACAATTGCTCCCAGTGCAATCCCTCCTAGTGATACTGCTCCCAGTGCACTGCCTCCCAGTAAAATTTCTCCCAGCACCACATTCCCAATGCAATCCCTCTCAGCGCAATGGTGAAAAAGGCATATGGGACACTTACCTTTATCAATCGAGGCATTGATTTCAAAAGTAGGGAGGTCATGTTGGGGTTGTATAGAACCTTGGTGAGGCCACAGCTGGAGTACTGTGTGCAGTTCCGGTTGCCACATTATAGGAAGGGTGTGAGGGTTGACCTGATCGAGGTATACAAGGTTATGAGGGGCATGGACAGGATGGATAGGGAACAGCTGTTCCCCTTAGTTGAAGGGTCAGTCACAAGGGGGTTTAAGTTTAAGGTGAGGGGTAGGAGGTTTAGGGGGGATGTGAGGAAAAACCTTTTTACCCAGAGGTGGTGACGGTCTGGAATGCACTGTCTGGGAGGGTGGAGGAGGCGGGTTGCCTCACATCCTTTAAAAAGTACCTGGATGAGCACTTGGCACGTCATAACATTCAAGGCTATGGGCCAAGTGCTGGTAAATCGGATTAGGTAGGTAGGTCAGGTGTTTCTCAGGTGTCGGTGCAGACTTGATGGGCCGACTGGCCTCTTCTGCACTGAGATTCTGTGAAGGGTGCAAATGTATTATAAACAGTTCAGAGACGGTTTACTAGGCTAATACCTGGAATGGGCAGGTTGTCTTATGAGGAAAGGATTTTTTTTTTTATTTCATTCACGGGATGTGGGCTTCACTGGCTGGGCCAGAATTTATTGCCCATCGCTAACTGCCCGCAAGACAGGCTAGGCTTGTATCCGCTGGAGTTTAGAAGAGTAAGAGGTGAGTTGATTGAAACATATAAGATCCTGAGGGGTCTTGACAGGGTGGATGTGGAGAGGATGTTTCCTCTTGTGGGAGAATCTAGAACTTGGGGTCACTGTTTGGGGCTGCCCACTTAAGACAGAGATGTGGCGAATTTTTTTTCACTCAGGAAATCATGAGTCTTCGGAACTCTCTTCCTCAAAAGGAAGAGATAGATTCTTGATAAGCAAGGGGGTGAAAGGTTATATGGGACTGTGGAGTTGAGGTTACAATAGGATCAGCCATGAACTTATTGAACGGTGGAACAGGCCCGAGGGGCTGATTGCCTTACTCCTGTTCCAAATTCGTAAGTTCATATGTTTGTAACGTTAGGAACTAAATATTCTAGGATACTTAATTTTTTTAGGAGAGACCAGCAAAATGGAAAAGGGTGAAAGTGCAATGGCACCTGGCCCTGATAAAGGATGGAATAAAGACAATGGAGAAAAAAGATCTTAGCTCAGAAAATCAAGGAGTAGAATCAGTCTGGGTGGAGCTAGGAAAAGCAAGGAGCAAGGGGCAGAAAACATTAGTGGGGAGGGGCAGGGAGGAAATAGGGCTATTAATAACCCCAAGACAATAGTTGTGCTGTAGGGTAGTGTATAAATCAGGAAATTAAAAATGAATGTATTAAGGGTAGCATAGAGGACTTTAACCTGCATGTAGACTGGGCAAACCACATTTGTAGCAATAGTGTGGAGAAAGAGTTTGTGATAAGTATTAAAAGATATTTTGAATGAGAAAATTAGAGTAGACTAACAATGGACAAGAACAGATTGTAAACATTTCTATAGGTATGTCAGTGGGAAGAGGTTAGTGAAAGTAAACATGGGCCCATTACAGGCAGAGACAGGGAAATGATCATTGTGAACAAGGAAACGGTAGAGGAATAAACAAATACTTTGTATCCATATCATGGTACACAGTCTAGAAATTACAGGGAATTAAGGATCTAATGAAATGAGGAACTTCAAGAAATCAGGATAAGTAAAGACATAATACTGGACAAGATAACAGGGACTAAGTGCAAATGACCTGCCAAGGGATGAAAAGAGGTGAGTGCAGAGCTGCAGAGGTAGTGGATGCATTCGTTTTGATCTTCCAGAATTCTTTAGATTCTGTAATGATTCCCAAAGATTGGAAATCAGCAAACATAACCCCACAAATTGAGCAAGGAGGGAGAGAGAAAATAGGGAACTGCAGACCAGCTAGCTTAACATCAATCATGGGCCAAATGCTAGAACCTGTTCTGAGGGACATGTTACCAGGACACTTAGAGAATCACAATGTGATTAAGCAGAGGTGACATGGGGAAGGATAAAAGGGAAATTGTGTCTGACAAATTTGTTCGGATTTTTTAAGAGACAACAGGAAAGATGGATAAGGGAGACCAATGGATGTAGTGTACTTGGGTTTTTGTTACACCCTCCCAACCTTCCCCCACCACACACAAACGTACACGCACGAACACATACATATATGCGGTGTGGAACTGCCCAGTGAAAGCACTTGTTACAGATACTGATTTATTGATGAGATTTTGTTTTAAGTAACGGCACACACGCAGGAATTTGCTTTGCTGCAAAGAATTAACTGATATTGTTAAGAACAATCAGCAAAGATTTTCATTCATAATTCTCATTATGGAAGCCAGGCTTGTTAATTCAGACCTGCTTTTCAAGTACTAATATGTTAATTCCAACAAAAAAAGGCAGCTGAGAGATCCAATGGTGTAAAGGGAATGGGTGAGGAAAGTCGGTTACCACCAAACAGTTGCCTACCATCTCGTTCACGGCTTCAAGAGTCATTCTCTTATTAAGGCTGTAAGAAAAGTAAGGCTGTGGCATTGGGCCTGAGCTGAGAACCCAAGGACACAGACAGGTAATCTATACAGTTGTATATACAAATACTCAGAGTCAAATCAGTTCAGAGTGCAAGAGGCAACTTCATTTCTATTCACCAGGCAGTGCTTTTCAGAATATTACTATAGATATATCTACAATTATATAACTTCAGGTCACAAGGATAGCTTCATTCATCCAGATGGTTGTTGAACATCCCAGCCTCCCAGCGCTGTGCCATTGCACTCTTACGTCGAGTTACTCTGGTAGATTCCAGCACCTAGAGCCAAGAGTCAGAAAGTCAGAATATAGAATTGGAAATTATCATCCAATGCCCTACCAACCAACATTACATTGACAGCCTAGGAGAACATGAAACACCCATCCTCAAGCCTTGAACAAATAAACCCTCCAGATGAACACTTTGTGAAAGGGTGATGAGCTGGATAGGCTGGAGTGTGCGTGTGTATATGTGAGAGAGAAGGTGGGGAGATGGATGGGGGACAGTGTGTGACAGAGGGTGTGGCGTTGGATGGGGTACAGTGTGTGTAGGGGGTAGGGAGTTGGATGGGGCACAGTGAGTAAGTGAGTGTTTGTGAGTCTGAAAGAGACAGAGAGAGAGAGAAGGGTGGACAGTTCGATGGGGTACAGTGTGTGTGACGGGGTGTGGAACAGTGTGTGTGAGAGAGAGGGTGTGGAGTTGGGTGTAGTACAGTGGGCTGGATTTTCGCTTCTGAGTGGCTAACTCACGTCGGGAAATTTCCCGAATCAGCAGACACGCCCTTGTTTAAAGGGCCCTGTTATATGTAATCTTCACTTTCGGGGCAGGAAAGATTGACCTGCTGACCCAGGAGGGCAGAGCACAGGTGGTCACAGGCCAACTGCCAAAGTGGGCTGGTTTGAAGGCCTACCTTGGATCTCAGGACTTTGTATTAAAAATGTTTAGGCCTTCTAGCTTCACCCCCTTACATACACTCACCTCCCAGCCCACTCCCTGCCACTTCAATGGTCCCTTCATACCCACTCACCCAGTGTGAACTATGTACAGAACCAATAAGCCAGATAACAATAATCAGAAATATTGAAATGCTAAGGAAAAAGAAACCCATTCTTTGAAAAAATCTGCTCAACCCTCTAAAAATTGTGTCAATCAAATAGGGTCATTATGGTATCAGTAACAGAAACTTTACCCATTTCACACCTCTTAAACTTGTCCAAATAAACATATATTCATTGACAAAAGAGATCTAGAAAGAATAACTTATTACCGCAAAGGTGTCAATAAAGCAGAGTAAACGTTCCACTTCAGTTTGACAAAAATAGTCCCCTGCTAAGCTAATGGATTTTATTGGAGCTCAGCCAAGCATTCATAATAAACCTCTCTGGGAACTGTACCACCAGAAACAGATGGCCAGATATCTGGTTCCCTACCTATGTTCATTATGACCTTCCAAACCCACGACTTCTAGTAGGGCAAGTGCAGCAGACACATGGGAACACAACCCTCTGCAAGTTCCCCTCCAAATCAATCACTATCTTGACTTGGAACCATAATCATTGTTCCTTCACTGTCACTGGGTCAAAAACTGGAATTCCCCCTCTAACACCACTGCGAGTGGACCTACACCACATGGACTGCCATGACTCAAGGCAGCTTACCATCATCTTCTCAAGGGCAATCAGGAATGGGCAACAAATACTGGCCCAGCCATGACACATGAAGGGATTAAAAACCCAGAACAATTGTCATTGCAAGTGGTTTAGAAAAAGCAGCGACATTAGTGGCAAGACACTCACTACTTAAAGAACACTGCACTCCCCAGTAAATCAGCAGCCAAGCAGTTAGTAATATGGAATAAAAACAAAAAAACTGCGGATGCTGGAAATCCAAAACAAAAACAGAATTACCTGGAAAAACTCAGCAAGTCTGGCAGCATCGGCGGAGAAGAAAAGAGTTGACGTTTCGAGTCCTCATGACCCTTCGACCGAACTTCGGTCTAAGGGTCATGAGGACTCGAAACGTCAACTCTTTTCTTCTCCGCCGATGCTGCCAGACTTGCTGAGTTTTTCCAGGTAATCCTGTTTTTGTGTTAGTAATATGGAATATTAAATTGAGCTAAGTTTATGGTATGCAACAGCTGGAATGACAGCAAGGCTGGCAATAACAAAAGGTAACTACCTCCATGTTGATGTCATCAGAAGCCTCAATACCAGCATACTAAAGTTAAAAACAAAACTTGCATCAGGACTTTGAGGACATGTCATTATAATAAACCCTAATAAAGTCAAACACAGTGTGACCCCTGTTGCCTGACTTCAGTTTCACAATTGTCATACCTATGATTTATCTTCAAATTGTTTACTAGGCCTGTTGATCTTCTGACATCTCAGTGAGGTCATCACATAGTTGCTAACCCTTGCTGCATTGTAGGTGCACAGCACCATTTAAACTGCCCTGTTGGTCATTACAAGGGCAGCAGGCGATGCTAGTGGCTACTGAGTAGCATGTTGAGCTTTACACTGGGAAGGAGAAGGGAAAGAGCAGAGACTATACCATCTCCCCCATTCTTCCTTTTCTAAAGGCAGGTCTCACAGAGGGCTACAATTTTACAGATGTCAACAGCCCTATGGTTCCTAACTGAAAACCTATTCTTCACAAATGAAGCTAACAGCTTATTTGTGTGAAACATTATAATCAAGCCCTAAATTCATAAATAATTCCCCAATCAGGAGCAGGATTCTTGGCTGAAGAACAGAAGCCAATGTGAGCTCATTGAAAACAGGTGATGGTACTTTGGTCAATGAAAATAAGGGAATGGCAGACATACTGAATAATTACGTCCTGCCTGTATTTAGAGCACAGAAGAAGGGTAACATGCCAACATCCCAATGAAACAAACACTGAATCACACCCTGGGACTCATCAAAATTAATGTAAACAAAATAACAGTAATGTAAACATTAATGACGTTAAGAGTGACAAATCTCAAAGACCGGGTAATTTCCAACCCAGGGTTTTACAGGAAGTCAGTGAGGACATTGCAGATACCCTAACTATAATCGTCCACAGTTCCCTCTATTCAGGGACCATTCTTTTAGATTGAAAATTTGAATATCTCACTCTGCTACTTAAGAAAGGTGAGTATACAGGGAGTTAACAACTTGTTAATCCAACATCTGTTGTCAGAAAATTACTAGAGTCAATAATTAAAGTATCAAGTGACTGAACACCTTGAAAAATTTCAGCTGATCAGAGAACCAACGTGGATTTATAAAGGGTTGGTCATGCCTGGCAAATCGGATTGATTTTTTTTTAAGAGATGACTGAAGTAGTGGACAGAGGAATGTCTATGGGTGTTAGTTATATAGATTTCCAGAAAACATTTGATAAATCCCTCATTAGAGACTCTTAACTAAAGCTGAAACCCATGGGACTGAAAGGAAATTATTGACCTGGTTTGGAAATTGGCTGAGCTGCCGGAGACAGAGTGTAGGGATAATGGATAGGTACTCTCATTGGCAGGATGTGTCCTACAAGGATCTGTGCTTAGGCCCCAACTGTTCACTGTGTTTACTAACGACTGGGAAAGAAAGCCACAGGTCCAAATTTGCTGATGACACAAAGACAAGTTACAGTTGTAAGCAGTGTGAATAAAAGCATAAAATTATAAAGAGATACTAATAGATCAAGAGAATGGGCAAAACTGTGGCAAATGGGTTTCAATGTGATATCATCCACTTTGGACCTAATAAGGACAGAACAAGGTACATTCAAAATGATGATAAAACAGAAACTCTGGAAGTCCAAAGAGATTTCGAGATCCAGGTACATAGTTCATTAAAACATCATGAATAGCTACAGACAATCAAAATGGTTAGACCACACCTGGAATCACTGTGAGAAGTTCTGGGCGCAACATCTCAGGAAAGATATATTGGTCTTGGAGATAATGAAATGTAGACTTACTGGAATGTTACCTGGACCTCAAAGGTTAAATTGTGAAGAGAGATTCCACAAATTTGATTGTATTCCTTGGAATTTTGAAGATTAAGGGGTTGCATAACAGGATATTAAAGGGAAACAGATAGGGTAGATAGAGAGAAACTATTTCAGACGGTTGGGAGTCTAGGATTACAGATCATAGTCTAAAAGTTTCAGGAGGTAAATTATGAAACACTCTTACACACAAAGAGGGGTAGAAGTTTGGAATTCTCCTCCACCAAAAGCAAATGATGCTAGATTAATTGGTAATTTTAAATTTGAGATTTTTGGATTTTTGTCAAAGATTAAGGGATTTAGGGAAAAGATGGATTAATGAAGTTAGGTTGCGGAGCAACCACGATCTCATTGAAAGGTGGAACAGTCTCAAGGGGCTCAATGGCCTACTCATGTGCCTGTGTTTTTAAGCCACAACTGTTCCTTTAAAGAAAATAATAATAATTAAGGTTGAAAATGTTCAGACATTGGAGTGATAAAGAAATGATAGTGATGTTATTAAATACCTCTTCACCACCACCAGTTACTTCTAGTTTAAATGAAATGGTCCTTGAGGTTGTAACTCTAATCACAGTCTTCCTTGCCCCACAAACCAACATCTATCGATGCTGGAAAGTTTATTTCTAGCTGTTCTGTCAAGTTGTTAAACGTAGATCATGAAAGTCTTTTCAGTTTGGAATATCTGCATGAATTTCTACTTAAACTTTCAACTTACTGAAGAGTCTTCCTTTTTCTCCCACGGCTTCCGCCTTTCCTGGCTCGGAATCATTTCTGGGAAACTTTTTGCTTGGTCACCATCTGAAGCCCCAGCTCTTGAAGGCTGTCCAGGAAATGCCAGATTTAAAGTGGAATTTGGGCTCTCTGGTGTGGAGGCGCTGGCTGCAGAGGGTTAACATATTTCCTTAAGTTAAAAAATGCCACATAAAAATAAATACAGGCAAAACATATACCTAACACAGGTACACACAAATACGCACCCAGCACAAGTATACACACTGCCATGAAGAGATATTCTATAATGTTATTGGAAATTATTTTTTAAAATAGAGTTCTAGTGGGGTCTGAGTCTATATATATATATATATATATATATATCTGTGTTTGTGTGGGGGTGGGGGGGGGGGGGGGGGTTGCTTACATCCAGCTAGTCTGGGTGCTTTGATGTTTAGCAGTTTTGAGATGTTAATTAGGTAAACATAAGGAGGGTCTAATAGAAGGTAAAGTGTAAATTTGCATTTGTTAAAAGAAACCATTCAAGACTGCAGGTGAAATCTTACACCTAGCTAGAAGACATCAAGCAATGTGTTTATTTTTTCAGCTTACTAATAAAATTGGTGGGATGAAGGGATATTGTTGTTAGAAGAGGTAAAGTTAAAAGCCTAATGATACAATGGAAATTTTAAATTCAAAGAGAAAGATATGTATAAAAGAGAAAGGAGATTATGTGTAAGGGAGAGGCATTTTAAGATCCAACAAGTGTGAGACGCCTCCAGCCTGTAAGCCTCAAGCTGCTGTCTGCAATAACCCAGAGCTGAAAGAAACTCGTTTTGAATGCGACTGTCCAGGGTGTGCTCTGCCAGGTGTCTGTTTAAATCTGAGTTTTATTGTTGCCTTAACGAGTATGTAACTGAGAGTCAGATAAATTAGGGGATTTTTGTAGTTATTATAGTAGTAATTTTGTACACATATGTATGTGTTTACAATCTTTCTTATATTAATAAATGTTTAGTTTAGTTTTACAAAAAATCTCGAGACTTGGTGGTCTTATTGCTACTGAATTGAAAGCCTGCATCTCGAAACTTACAATTTGCAAAAACGGGTTGTAACAGTTGTTTCAAGTTTCAATCTGGGATTTGACAACTCAACCTTTACCATCAGCTGTTTCATAATAACACCAATTCACACCCGGCACAAGTGTGCACACACCAACACACACCCGGCACAAGTGTACACACACCCGGCACAAGTGTACACACACCCAGCACAAGTGTACACACACCCAGCACAAGTGTACACACACCAGCGCACATCCGGCACAAGTGTACACAAGCGCACACCTGGCACAAGTGTACACACACAAGCGCACACCCGGCACAAGTGTACACACACACAAACGCACATGCGGCACACGTGTACACACACAAACGCACACCCGGCACAAGTGTACACACACAAACGCACACCCGGCACAAGTGTACACACACAAACGCACACCCGGCACAAGTGTACACACACAAACGCACACCCGGCACAAGTGTACACACACAAACGCACACCCGGCATAAGTGTACACACACAAACACACACCCAGCACAAGTGTACACACACAAACGCACACCCGGCACAAGTGTACACTCAAACACACACCCGGCACAAGTGTACACACAAATACACACCGGGCACAGGTACACACAAATACACATCCAACACACCAATACACAAACACACAGCAGACACCAACACATGCATACAATGACCAACACACAGGGCAGGATTTTCAATTGCCACAGTTGGAATTGGGTGAGGGCACAATTTAAAAATAGCGCTCCCGGAGGTGGTCTCTGGATCCCAATGTCTTGCGGATGCATCATGATGTTTAAATAGAGGGTGGCATTGGGAGGAATGGGAAGTTGCTCATCTCCAATTAACAGCTCATTGAGCTTGTTAGTAGACTGAGGGTGGTGGGGAAGCAAGAGGATGGAATTTTGATAGAGGTTTAGGAGAAGCTGAGCAGTCTGGGGCACATGAGTGTCCAGTTGTTAGGTTCATCACAGGGAGATCTGAAATATTGTTCTTAATTGATGAAAAGTGTCTGTTCATGGGGCTGCCGGCACCAAGTCATGTGCATTATTTCAGCCTTAATGCTGCTGATTCTCTAAGGAACAACCTGCTGTATTTGCCCCATCATTGTCACCGTCTGCCTAAGTTGCTGGTGTCAGGCAGGGAGCTCCTGCCTCCTGGAGGTTTTCTGCACTACCTACTGGGGCCAAACTCATCATCTGCTCAATTAGGGCATTAGTATTTGAAAATAGCTTTGCACGAGTTGAGACGTGGGATCAGGATCTGGAATTTACCCAGGCATTGGGTTTGTAACCCCAATCAGAAAATCTGACCCACAATCTCTCTCAAATCCACACATGCTACTCAAAGAAAGAGAAACAGAAAAATAAACCAGTCCATGTGAACAGAGCTACTTGGGGCTGTGACAGTGTGGAAACCCTATTGGGATTTGAGGGACACAATCATCAGAAAACACACTCTCTCAGGTTAAAGGGAAATCTTCCTATTAATCCAGTGTTGAGCAGAGCCACGATTGGGAGGAGAGCTAGGAGATCGAAGGTGAGGATGTGGAGGTGGGAATTGAGATCTGTTGATGGTGTTGAGGGGGTGATTGGGGCCTGGTGATGGTGGAGTGGAGGTAACAGGCACTCTGGGAAAAGGTTGTTTGGGGTGGGGGTGGGCCCCGCTTGTTGAGCCTTCATGGGCCTGGATCCAGGAGTTAGGTTTGAACACACTCACCTCATGAACCCTCCAAGCCTTCCCCTTCATGAAATTGCCTTGGATAAAGCTGGAAATGGACAGGTTACAGTGAATTTTGGTTGGGTGGGCGGTGGGGGTGGGGGGGGGGGGGGGGGTGGGGGTGGGGGGTGGGGGGGGGTGCGGGAGTGCGGCAGGAGCGTGACAGCAGTGCAGGGACAGCAGGAGGGCAGTAGTGAAGATGTGAGTGAGACAGTGTGAGTGTGGGAGGGGTAATGGGAGGGAGAGTGTAGGAGTGACCGTGGGAGGGAGAGAGAGAGAGGGATAGTCAGATTCTGCTGGAACACAGAGTGTCACTCCTCCATACAAAACTCAACTTGGGTCATTGTTCATTAAGGAAACCTGTGGCAATTCGCAGAACATCAGAGAATAAAACATGGGTACGCTGAAGCAAAGCCCATGGTTGTATCGTGTTCTATGCTTCTGATTCTTCTTTGCAGCTTTCATTGAGTCTATAGGACAGGAACAGGCCATTCGACCCAACTGATCCATGAAGCATTGGTGCTTCATATGTGCCTCCTCCCACCCTTCTTCATCTCATCCGATCAGCATAACCTTCTATTCCCTTCCCCCTCACATGCTTATCTCCTTAAATCGACACTATTCAGCTCAACTTCCACCAATACAAAATTAGCCTTTTATGGTCAGTGGGTGGGTTTTTAGCAGTTATTACATAGTTACACCTCATTCAACAAGGTGCAACTGGGTTTGGGGTGGGGGCAACTCAAGAACCCACCCCCTGGAGAAGCACAGAATCACTGACAGCAGCTTCTGCATTTCCATCTTATCCTCTGCATTGTGGACTCCAGACACTGCTGCCAATTTCAGGGCAGCAATGGCAGCAAATACCAGCAGTTTCACCATCATTACCACTGGAAGTTGCAGCCCAATACACTTACTTGAAGAAAGATTCCTAGCAGGCTGCTGCTTCAGTCTCCAAGCCCGCAGCTCCTCTTCCCGACGTTGCTCTTCCTCAATTTCCCGCTCAATCAGGAAGGTGGTCTGGCACTTCAATGGTCGCAGGATGTAAGGCTCTTCCTCACGAGTCGCCTGGCTTTCTGCCAACCTCATCACTGTGCTACATGTGGTGGGGTCCAGCTTTGAACTGCTTTTACTATACAGCTGATATTCTGGACTTTCCTGCAGGATCACTTTACATTCTGTTGCATTAACTTGGATTGTGTTGCTTTCTTCTGGAATGTTGGACATATCCAGAGATTCCGGTGAAGCAAAGCTAGCTGCCTTTGGGTGCCAGCATTGCTGTGGTACAACTGGCACGTCATCTATCTGCTGTTCAAATACCTTCTTGCGTTTTTCCACCTCTTCTGCAGTTCCTTTATCATACAAGCCCTTAACTTTACCCTCTTGTCTCAACTTCTCTTCCCTCTTTGAATCCATTTCAATTTCTCGCTGAACAAAAAAGACCATTCGGTTTTTGTCTTTTGATTTTGAGAAAGGAGATGTTGGAGGTATTTGAGATAACATTGGCTTTGTCTTAATTTGCACCATTTCCTCAGAGCTTCCCAACTTCCTAATTCCTCGCTCCTTCCGAAGACTCTCTTCCCTTTCCATTGCCAATCGGATTTCCTTCTCAATGGGTGTTTCAAGCATTAACTTCTGGTCAGAGGATTCAAAAGCTCCGCTGTTACCAGTTCCAATGTTCAACATCTCATTTGATGCCCCACCATCACTTGTATACCCATAACTGTAGTCATTGACCATCTCCCCCAGTCCAGAGTCAAGGTCATCAATTGACGAGTACACAGGCAGATTCTGCCGGGTTTCACCATCACGATTTTCCACAGTTGCAACGTTTTCAGCAGCGAAGATGCTATTACTTTTAGTGGAATGCTCATCCGTGTTCCCCTTCTCTTCATCAGGGATGTAATCAACTCTAACGGCCTCTAGAGTGACCACTGGATTTGTGCCCAAAACACCAGTGCCCTTGCAGGGAAGAGGTTTACTTGATTCAGACAAGCTGGGAGAATTGTTCGAGATCCTGAGGGGTTCAACAGAGAGTCTTGGACTCCCAGGGACTACTTGCTGTGACTTTTCCATCTCGAGGAACTGCTGCCGAGCAGCAGTGAAGTTTATTTGTTCAGTGTTGATGCCTTCAGGATGAGTGATGAAGGATTCTTTAGGGAAAGATGATGAATTGGCTTCTATACTGGACATACAAGTTTCATCTTCTTTCTGCATGGAATCAAGCGATAGTTTCTCCTCCATATCTAATTGCTCTACTGAACCCCATCTCTCAGCAATGGTGGCGTTCTTCTTCATGGCTTGGTTTCTAATAATCGCTCTCCTCTCCTTTGCAAGCATTTCATCATCAGCCGTTCCTTTAACGATAACCGTTTGGTATTTTCCTTCATCGTCAGAAAAAAGCTTTGTTGGCTTTTTCTCCACATGGTAAGTCCGAAGGTCAAAGTTGGCTTCTCTCTTTATGGTGGCTAATTTTGTGGAGCGGGCACAAGCTTCCTCGTGCTCTGTCTCTGAGGAAATTCTACCTCTCCGTCTATCATTAACTGAAGTGTCCTGATCATCTGTATCTGGGTGTTGAATGACAGAAACCTTCCTTGCGTGAATTATGACATCGTTGCTACAATCAATCTCAGATGTAGGAGTGACAGAAACAGAAGATCCTGAATCTACCAGTGTGATTGGATTTGAATTGAGACACAGCAAATGTGTTCCATTTTCAAGAGTTGAATATGAACAATCAAGCTCGACAAATGGCCCATTCTTGGTGCTGAAGTCATTTCCCTCAGTTCCCTCCATTGGGACAGAGGGATTTTCTCCCAGTGAACCCTCAGTGAGAATAAGCGTCTGTGGGTCCTTGGGGAAAACAGATTCTTTCTCCCCTCCCTCCTTCAGTCCAAACTCATCATCCGTCTGCTCTTCCAGCCAATCGCTGAATCCTGTTGGGGTCTCCCTTGTATCTTTGCAAGGAACCCGATCTTGCTCCAAATCCTCGTTCTGCACAAGTTTACCTTCTGGAATTCTTTCCAGCTGAGTATTGGAGTTTAGCAGACTCCCGTACACTGGATCCCTGGAAGTGGTAGCACTCAGCTGAGACTCCACCTCGTTCACCGCAGGCACCTCTACTGGAATCCCCAAAATCCCTGGCTTCTGTTAAAGACAAAAAGGATATTTCACACCGAGAAGTCACATACTGCCTGTGACAGCCCTATTCACAGCACTGGGTTAGGAAGGAAAGTGTTAGGGATCACAGTACATACTAACAGTGAAACTGCACCAGTTAAAATTAAACATGCATTAGACAGCTGGTCTCAAATGTAGAACACAATTCCCATGGTGATTGTAACTAATATTAGGAGTCAAACTAACAAGAACACATACGACTGAAGAACTTAACTGCTCCAGAATGGAGTACACTAACTCTATATATGGCCAGTCAGGGGATACATGTGGGAGAGAAAATTTTCTAATGGCTGGGTTTGATCATAGGTCTGAGAGACAGGTTGACCAGTATCCTGAAATTTCTAGAGAGAAATGTGTGTGTGTGTACGCGTGCGTGCACATGTGTTTGGCCAGGCACCTGTATGTACATACAACTGTGCATATCCATGTACTGGGTATGCAATGACAATCCTCCTCTCCTGCTAACACTCACAGCTTTTGCCGACATAATGAGCACCCATAAGCACTCACAGCTGCCCACATTCTGAAGCTTTCCTAACTCCAGCCCTTTTACACCAGCCATGCTGGACCTCACCAGCCCTGCAGACCACACCCATGGCCACTCGCCTTACTGACAGGAACTGTTGACCTCTGCAGTTGCGCCTGCTCAAAGCCTCAAGAAAGCAGACCATCTTTCTGCACTATGGCCCTAGCCAACAGCCCCTCACAGCTCACACCCGGACAAAAAAGCTGTGGACAGGCATCAAGCAGAGTGATTCTGAGTTGGCACCAGGGCCAATGCAGACACATCCACATGCCCAAGAGGGACTGTTGCAGTGCGATGGGCTATGCAGCTCAGATCAAGGATCTGTCCAACCTTCAGCTTTAACATGTGGAGTTGTTGTTGGCCTGCTGAAGACTCTTTTTACTAAATTGACTATTTGTAGCACAAAGCAAGTCATTGTGCTAAATAGTTCTCTATATCCATCCCTAATTGACTTTGCAAATCATATGTATGCACAAGGGAAGATTATCTGATTCTTATAAATTGATTATGAAAACCGTGGATCGTGTTCACAGAAGCTTGTGTATTTCAATTTGAACACTGGTGGCAGTAATAATTCAAATTTAAAGTGACTACCAGTGAATTATACACAGTTATAGCAAGGATGGTGGTGCATTGGTAATGTCACTGCACTAGTAATCCAGAGGCTCAGACTAATGCTCTGGGGACCTGGGTTCAAATCCCACCATGGCAGCTGCTGCAATTTAAATTCAATTAATTAATAATTCTGGAACTATAAACTAATCTCGTAGTGACCATAAAACCACCGGATTGTTGTTAAAAACCCATTTGGTTTATCTTTTAGGCAGGGAAATCTGTCACCCAGTCTAGTTTCAGACACACAGCAATGGCCTCTGAAATGGCATAAACTATTCAGTAGAGTGATTAGGAATGGGCAATAAATGTTGTCCTTGCCAGTGACACCCACATCCCAAGAATGAATTAAAAACCATTTGATGGCAGATTGGGGGCAGCTACCTTGAAGACAAAAGTCTTGCAGCAGCCCCCTCCTTCCTTACACACAGAACAGTCATAACAGAGTCAGGCATTGGGTAGCGCAGCCGAGAGAGGCCTGGGGATGACCTGAGCAGTCCATAGCCACCAATAAAGAGGTGGCTCATTATCCAGAGGAACAATGGTAAACAGCTAAGTATCACTGTATAGCCAGGAACAGAGAATGTTAGCTTGGCAACAAAGGAGGTTGAGGAGAGATTTCCTTGAGGTGTATAAAATTATGAAGAGTCTAGATTGAATGATAGAAAGGACCACAACAGGAAAAGCGGCCCAACCATGGCTAACAAAAGAAATTGAGGACAGTATTAGATCCAAAGAGGAGTCATATAAAGTAGCTAGGATAAATAGCAAGCCTGAGGATTGGGAGCAGTTTAGAATTCAGCAAAGGAGGGCCAAGAGATTGATTAAGAGGATAAAAACAGAGTATGAGAGTAAACTTGCAAGGAACATAAAAGCGGACTGTAAAAGCTTTTATAAGTAAGTAAAATGAAAAAGATTAGTGAAGACAAATGTAGGTCCCTTACAGTCTGAAACAGGAGAATTTATAATAGAGAACAAGGAAATGGCGGAGCAACTAAACAACTGCTTTAGTTCTATCTTCACGATGGAAGACACAAATAACTTTCCAGCAATACTAGAGAATCAAGGGTCTAGTGAGAAGGAGGAATTGAATGAAATTAGTATTAGTAAAAAAAAATTGCTGGAGAAATTAATGGGACCGAAAGTCAGTAAATCCCCAGGGCCCGATAATCTACACCCCAGGGTACTAAAGGAGGAGCCATGGAAATAGTGGACGCGTTAGTTGTCATCTTCCAAAATTCTGTAGATTCTGGAACAGTCCCAGCAGATTGGAGAGTGGCAGATGTAACCCCACTATTTAAAAAAAGAGGGAGGGAGAAAACAACAAATTGAAAACTGGTTAGCCTAATCTCAGTAGTAAGGAAAATGCTAGAGTCTATTATAAAGGGTGTGATAACAGCACATTTAGAAAATGTCAACAGGATTAGACAAAGTCAACATGGATTTATGAAAGGGAAATCATGTTTGACAAATCATGTTTTTTGAGGACATAACTAGCAGAATAGATAAGGGAGAACCAGTGGATGTGATGTATTTGGATTTTCAGGAAGCTTTTGATAAAGTCCTACATAAGAGTTTAGTGCGTAAAATTAAAGCACACGGGATTGGGGGTAATATATTGGTATGGATTGAGAATTGGTTAGCAGATAGAAAACAGAGCAGGAATAAATGGGTATTTTTCGGAGTGGCAGGCGCTGACTAGTGGGGTAATGCAGGGATCAGTGCTTGGACCCCAGCTACTCACAATATATATCAATGATTTGGATGATTTGAATGTAATATTTCCAAGTTTGCTGATGACACGAAACTAGTTGGGAATGTGAGAGATGAAGAGGGTGTTAAGAGCCTTCATTTAGACAGGTTGAGCGAGTGGGCAAATGCTGAATAACGTGGATAAGAGTGAAGTTATCCACTTCGGTAGGAAAAACAGAATGGCAGAATATTATTTAAATAGTGATAGATTGGGAAATGCTGATGTACAAAGGGACCTGGGTGTCCTTGTACACCAATCACTGAAAGCAAGCATGCAGGTGCAGCAAGCAGTTAAGGCAGCAAATGGTATACTGGCCTTCATTGCGAGAGGATTTGAGTACAGGAGCAAGAATGTCTTACTGCAGCTGTACACGGCCTTGGTGAGACCACACCTGGAGTATTGTGTGCAGTTTTGGTCTTTTTACCTAAGAAAGGAAATACTTGCTGTAGAGGGAGTGTAGCAAAGGTTCACCAGACTGATTCCTTGGATGGCAGGATTGTCTTATGAGGAGAGATTGGGCTGACTAGGCCTGTATTCACTGGCGTTTAGAAGAATAAGAGGAGATCTCATTGAAACGTATAAAATTCTAACAGAGATGGACAGGCTGGATGCAGGGATGGTCTCTCCACTGGCTGGGGGTCAAGAAAAAAGGGTCACAATCTCAGGATATGGGGTAGGCCATATAGGGCTGAGATGAGGAAAAACTTCTTCACTCAGAGGGTGGTGAATCAATGGAATTCTCTACCACAGAAAGCTGTGGAGGCCAAGTCACTGAAAATATTTAAGAAGGAAATAGATAGATTTCTAGACTCTAAAGGCTTCAAGGGGTATGGGGAGAGCATGGGAGTACGGCATTGAGATAGAGGATCAGCCATGATCATATTGAAAGGTGGAGCAGACTCGAAGGGCCAAGTGACCTACTCCTGCTCCTATTTTCTATGTTTCTATGACCTACTTCTGTTAGCAGAGAGGTCAGTAACCAGAGAACATAGACGTAATTGGTAGAAAGATTAAAGGGGAGTTGAGGAGTAAATTTTTCACAGAGGAATCTGGAATTGACTGCCTGTAGGTTTGCTATAGGCTGAAATGTACATCTTATTGAAATAACACTTGGATATGCACATGTGCACTAGAGGGCTCTGCACCAAGAGTGGGAAAGTGGGATTAAGCTGGATAGCTCTTTATTGGCTGGCACAGACTGAAAATGGGCTGATTAGCTTCCTTCTGTGCCACAAAATTCAATTATTCCATGAATAGAGGTCATGTGGAAGCCATACAGGGGTGGAGGGAGGGGTGGGGTGATTAAAATTGGGGACCTTCAAAATGCTAGAATGGAAGGATTGCAGAGATGACAAACATTTGCAGAGAAAGGCAGGAGCAAAGTTATGGAGAGGTTTCAAAGATAAACACTTTAAAATCAAGGCATTGCCAAGACAGCAGCCAACGTGGGTCAGCGATCATAAAGGTCATGTGTGATCAGGGTTTGTTGCAAGTTAGGATACAAGCAGCAGGAGTTCTGGATGAGCTGAGGTTTATGAGGATGTAAGGAGGTTAGTCAGGAGAGTAGTGGAATAGTCACGTCTAGACATAAATGCGGGTCTCAGCAGCAGATGAGTTGAGGCGGGGTGAAGTCAGGGCAATCTTAATTGAGTGAAATAGATGTCTTAGTGATGGGACAGATATGAATTCAGAAGCTCATCTCAAGGTCAAATGTCACACCAAGGTTGCAAACAGACTGTTGCCAGGGTGGGGAATAGAGTCAGTAGCAAGGGAATAGAGGGGGCTAGCACTGAACAGAAACTAAACTGGACCATGTGTGCGTGCGTGTGCGCGGGGGGGGGGGGGGGGGGCGCGCGAGCGGGCGTGGGGCCGAGTGAGCACAGGGGGCTGAGCAGGTTTGAGAGCGTATGTGTGTGCACGAGAGAGAGTGAGAAACCTTCAGCATATAACTGGTGTTAGTAACAGCAGCAACTGATTTTTCTTCTAACTTGGGAGGTGGCCGATGACAAAAAAAGACAACACCACCACACAAAAAAAATTCCTCATCAAAGCTGGGGGAGCCTCCTGATTAAAGTGCAGACAGCACTCCTTCCAATACTCTGGAGAGATTTTAGTTATAATTTTTAAAATAGATATTTATTTGTTACTCCATGGCTACAAGAGCAGGTCAGAAGCTGGGAATCCTACATAGAGAAACTCACCTCCTGATTCCCCAAAGCCTGTCCACCATTTACAGGGCACAAGTCAGGAGTGTGATGGAAACTCCCCATTTGCCTGGATGAGTGCAGCTCCCATAACACTCAAGAAGCTTGACACCATCCAGGACAAAGCAGCCCACTTGATTGGCACCATATCCACAAACATTCACTCCCACCACCACTGACGCACAGTAGCAGCAGTGTGTACCATCTACAAGATGCACTGCACAAATTCACCAAAGCTTCTTCGACAACACCTTCCAAACCCACAACCGTGACCATCTAGAAGGACAAGGGCAGCAGATACATGGGAACACCACCACCTGGAAGTTCCCCTCCAAGCCACCCTTCACCCTGACTTGGAAATATATCACCGTCCTTTCACTGTCATTGGGTCAAAATCCTGGAACTCCCTCCCTAACAGCACTGTGGGTGTACCTACACCACAGGGACTGCAGCGGTTCAAGAAGGCAGCACACCATCACCTTCTCAAGGGCAATTAGGGATGGGCAATAAAGGCTGGCCCAGCCAGTGAAGCCCACCTCCTGTGAATGAATTTTTAAAAAGCAGAGTTCATGGCAGGAACCAAATTCACTGATTTCAGACTTCCCAGTACTTTTAATTTCTGTTCATCTAAAACAGAATGTCAGATAAACAATGTGACAAATCAAAAGCAGTGGTGGAATCTAGAAGAGGTGGTGGTGGTGAGGTAGAGCGGAGTGTTGTCAGTGTACATGTAAGCACTAACACTGTGCTTTCAGATCCTGTCACTGAGGGGCAGCATGTAGATGAGAAGTAGGAAGGGTTTAAGGGTAGATCCTTGGGGAACACGAGAAGCTATGGGACAGGAGCAGGAAGGGAAACCATTGGGAGTAATTCTGTGGCTACGATTTGATAGATAAGAACAGAGCCGGGGAGAGCAGTCCCACCCAGCTGGACAACAGTGGAGAGGTGTTGGAGGAGGTTGGTGTGGTCAAACTGTGTCAAAGGCTGCAGATAGGTCGAGAAGGATGAGGGAGGGGGGGGAAGTTTACCTTTGTCACAGTCACATTGGATATCATTGGTGACTTTGATTTTTCTGTTACAGTAATGAGGTGGAAACCTGATCGCAGGGATTCAAACATGGAGTTCCGGAAAAGATTGGCACAGATTACCAACACATCCAAGGACTTCAGTAGAAAAAGAAGTTGAGATAGGAGCTGTAGTTTGCCAAGGACAGTAATCTCAATGGTGTTTTTTTGGTAAGGCAGAGGTTTGTGATGACGGGAGAAATAAAGGAGAGGGGGACAGTCCCGGATATCAGATCAGATAAGCCAGGTAGCATTAACAGTTTGATAAGGAAAGGTTGTTGCACTTTTGCAGTACAGCTGTTCTGTCGAGGTTGGGGTTGAGACACATTTGGAGACAGAGGGAACACTTGGAACTTTATAGCAAAACTGATCAGGTACTGGGGGGGGCTTCAACACAGGTTCTGGGTGCCTGAAATGGGGAGAATTCCACTGCTCAGAACTGAGACACCTAAACTCTGCCATGGCAAAAAGCACAGGAACGAAGTCCAATGGACGTAAAGGCAATTACCAGCAATACAAGGACAGGTATAACGCAGGACACGTGACAAGCTTGTCAATGAAGTCCAATTCAGAGCAGTCCAACAGTGCAACAAGGTGTCATTGAACCTCTGTCAGGTCAGTATCTCAGCAACACGTTTACCAGAAACTGCAGCAGAGCAGTAAAGTTTAGACCTTTAAAGGGAATTTAAATGGTTCTGTACTGCCTGCTCTTAGCGCACAAACCTCGGAATTCCAAAGGTTCATGAACCTCAAAGATTTAAAACAATGTGAAATGAATCAATAACTGATTTCTGCTGCTCACAGATCAGTTATGGAGTTGTTCATGTGTCTTTACAGGTCACAGCAGTTCCCCAACCCAAAAGTCTAACACTGCCCTAAAGTTCACTTGGTTGCTTTCCTGCACCATCGTGGTCAGTTACAGTGACAGAAGCAGCATTCAGCCTAGGAACTGGTTCGCAAAGATGCCTCCTGGATTAAAGCTGAAACAGTCCAAGGAGAAAGGGGCCTGTAGAATACTGGCTGGAGTCAGTAAAACTGCCTTGAGCTCCAACTCAAAGGGCATTGTGACAGAGGAGCAGAAACGGATTGATTACACTGCATAGTCCTGTCCCTCCTGATCCAGTTTTGCGGGAAGTGATACTCAACTCTTGCCTGCCTTTCACTGCCATGTTTCCTAACCTTTGTGAAACACATCCAGTAACAGACAAAACCAGAATCCCAATTGCACTGTCAGAACCTGATTTAAATCTGTTCATAAAGTGACCTGTCTCTCTATGAAGGAACACTCAGGTTACACAAAACCCATCACTATAAACATGGAAGTGGGAACATGTGCAGCCTGTTAGGACTCACCTTCAATTTTTTAAACTTGCCCATGGTGAGGAGCTTAATACTTAGACCAGGGGTGGGGGACCTTTTTCTTATCACAGGCCATTCACACACAGACAAAATCAGCTGTAAGCCATACACACAAAAATCAATAAAAACTGCATTGTCAATTTGTAACCTGCTGGTTTGAGCTCTTCCCACAGAACAGCAACTACAGTCAAAGGTAGGCTTGGCCTAAATAGCCAAGTGGTTATGGTACTGGGTTTGTAACCCCAAGATCAAGAGTTCAAATCTCACAATGGCAAACTATGAAACAATGTAATTTCATCTGAAACAGATGGAAACGGGTTTGTACTCAAAAGAGTTACAGTCAAAGGTAATGTTTCTCAGCATTCCCGGTCTCATTCTTTTTGTTTAAATTGCATGGCAAGTTTCCCAACCCAAAAATCTAACACTGTCCTAAAGTTGACTCGGGACTTGGCTGTTTCCCCACACCACCGTGATCAGTTACAGTGACAGATGAGCAGCCATGCTGTCACCATGAGTTTGTACAGATCTCACACAAAATAGCAGCTGAGACAACAAAACATAAAGTAATTATTAGTAGTAAGATCCAGTACCATATTCAGACTCTACACATAACATCCGAGCTAATTTTCATTTTTAGAAATCTTGTTGCAGGCCAAATGCGGCCCACGGGTTACAGGCTCCCCAACCAGATTTAGACCAAACCTTCTAACCTGGATATTGCTAGTACATTATCAACAAAAGATAACAACAACAGTGGTCTTCCAGGGAACAATTTCTGAGGCTTGAACAGATAGCTCTGCCCAGTCATCATCAGTCAATATCCCGGAATCTGTGATGTCACTTTTGGAACAACATTAACTCAAGGATGCAGGAGGTTAAAGAGACGCTTCCTATCACCTCCCCAGGGTGCACAGAGGTAGACAATAAATGAGACCTTGGTAGCGATGTCCACATCCAAGAATAAAAACAAAAAGTTCTGGGGCTCAGCAACGTTTCGAAAAGTTGCTATTTGATTGGAACTGGCTTTTTAAAAAATAGTGCTTTTCACAATCTCAGGACATCTCAAAGTGCTTTCCAACCAATGAAGTTATAGTCACTACTGTGAGATAGGGAAATGGTTAATTTAGTGAATAAATAAATATTTAACAGTTTTTAGTTTAACATCTTTCAGCCAAATTAACAAGAATCCCAGAGAACCAACAAAGTTGCTTTGTGATATTTTGCCTGTATCCACACAGTGTGGAACAATAAAGAAAGACTATAATTAGTTCCCAGAAGTACACACCCAGATGACTGAACATGTCCAGTATAAAATAAGAGTTAAAAAGTTACAAATTTTGGGTCCACCCTAAGTTTTTTGCTTTGTTTATTGCCTTGGCCTCCCCATTAATTTGCAGAGTCCTCTACTGCCTAATCGTCAGCTAAGTAGCTGTGTGAGCCAGTGATTGGAACATAATACCTTCATGGAGCGATCTACATTCTGTGATTGTGCATATACAACCACTGATATGCACTCCACTGAGATGGAGCCACGTCACCCAGGGAGACATTTAATCTTACATGTAACATATGAATAACTGGAATACAATTTTCACATGAGAGAGTTAACCAATTGTCCATTGTTCTTTGCATCAAAATAATTAAATATGTTTCCCCTTTGAAATGGGTCTCAGCCACTGTAAAGACAGTTGCCTTACTCTACCTAAGAAAGTGATGCTTGCATATCTCATTTTGACTGTTCTAGACATTGGCTAAGTAAGGTAAGAGGTGAAGAGCCAGCAAGCCTCGCTCTTTGCCTTGGAGCTTCCAAGATCATCATCCGACTCAGACTCTGGTCCAGAGTCCGCTCCGTGGAGCAGGATGAGACATGCTCATGTTTCTTCTTCCAAAAGATAGAGAGAGTGTGCTCTGTGATCAACAGCCTGAAGGAAGAAGATGGCTCAGTAAAATCATCGCAGTCTGACATTCTGAGGATGAGCAAATCCTTTTATGCCGGATTGTGTGACATGAAGACCATGCACAGCACGGCCTCCTAGTCCTTCCTGTCTGCTATCAGGGAGGTCTTAGACGACAGTACACGGGAGAGTCTGCTCAAACTGCTAACTCCAAATGAACTGCCTAAGTTCCTAGAGTCCATCGAGAAGAGTAAAACTCCCAGAAACAATGGTTTACCGGCTGAGTTGTATTGTATATGACTGGATCAGCCCAGACCTGCTAGAAGTGTACGAGAGTATGCTCCTGGCTGGCAGCATGTCAGAATCCATGAGGAAAGGCATCATCACCCTCATCTACAAGTGGAAGTGGGAAAGGGAGGATATTAGAAATTGGTGACCCATTTCACTGCTGAATGAGGACTATAAGATTCTGTCCAAGGTCATCGCCAATCGGGTCATCTCTGCTCTGGAGTTGGTGATCCACCCTGACCAGACCTGTGCTGTGCCAGGCAGGAAGATCTCTGACAGCCTTGCACTACTCAGGGATACGATTGCCTATGTATGGACAGGGGTGTGGATACCTGCCTCATCAGCCTGGACCAGAACAAGGCCTATTACAGACTATCTCACACCTACATGGTGGATGTGCTCTCCAATATAGGGTTTGGGGAGAGAATCCGCAACTGGATCCAACTGCTCTACACTAACATCAGTAGCGCAGTCTCAATCAGAGGGTGGGAATCAGACAGCTTTCCAATTAAATCTGGAGTCAGGCAGGGCTGCCCTCTCTCCCCTGTTCTGGTTGTGTGTTGCATAGAACCCTTTGCTGAGTCCATCAAGAAAGATCCAGGCATAAGAGCTGGGAGTGACGATCCCAGGCAGCGGAGGCATGCGGGCCAAAGCCTCCCTGTACATGGACTGCTCGGATCCGCTGTCGGTGCGCAGACCAATCAACATATGCAGCCAGTTCAAACTGGCCTCGGAGCCAAAGTAAAATTGTGGCAAGAGCGAGGCCATGTTCTTTGGGAACTGGGCTGACCGATCCCTTGTCCCCTTCACCGTCAGGTCAGACAGCCTGAAGGTGCTGGGGATATGGTTCAGAGGGACCAGGGCATGCATTAGAAACTGGAAGGATCAAGGGGCTATGGTGAAAAGAAAACTGGGCATGTGGGAGTGATGCTCCCTCTCCATTGTGGGTAAGAACCTGGTCATCAGGTGTGAGGCACTCTCGCTGTTGCTGTACATGGCGCAGGTCTGGACCATTCCAGACTCCTGCACAATGGCGATCACCCAAGCCATCTTTCGCTTTATCTGGAGCTGGAAAATGGATAGTGCCCATATGGACGCGATGTACAAGCCTCTAGATAAAGGGGGAAAAAACGTGCCCAACATATTGATGGCCACCTTTGCGTGCAGCTGCACACAAGTGTAGACCCTTGGTATGCAAACACCAAGTGTCACTACGTGCTGAGGTTCTACCTGTCCCCGGTGTTGTGAAGGATGGGTCTGGCCATGCTGCCGCGGAACGCTTCAAGTAGTTGGACCGTGCCGTACCACCTCTCCCTCGTGGAAAAATTTATGCAGAGAAACACCTTTGACCACAAGTCCATCAGGCAGTGGTCGGCACGTAACGTCTTAGAGGCCCTGCAGGAATAGGAGGTAGTGGATCCTGTCGGATGGTTCCCCGAACAGACTGCCAAAGTCATTTGGCAGAATGCCTCATTGCCAGAACTTTCCAACAAGCGCCAAGATGTAGCTTGGCTGGTGGTGAAAAAGGCACTCCCCATCAGATCCTTCCTACACGCCAGGAGTCTTGCCCCCTCTGCACATTGCCCTCGAGGTGGCTGTGGTGGGGAAGAGGCTGTGGTTCACATCCTTGTGAAATGTGCCTTTGCAAAGAAGGTCTGGAGAGAGATGCAGTGGTTTCTGTCGAGGTTCATCCTGAGCAGTTCAGTGACACAGGACTCTGTTCTCTACGGGCTGTTCCCAGGGACACACACCGAGACAAACATCAACTGCAGCTGGAGGATCATCAACTCGGTGAAAGATGCTCTTTGGTCTGCCCGAAACTTGTTGGTTTTCCAGTGCAAAGAGTTGTCCCCGACAGAGTGTTGCAGACTGGCACATTCCAAGGTCCAAGACTACGTGCTGAGGGACACACTAAAGCTTGGGGCAGCCACCGCAAAGGCCCAATGGGGAGAAGTCACTAAGGACTTTCAGCCATAGTGCACTGGGGGCTGGGAATTGTATAGACCCCTCGGTACATTCATGTTGAATGTATGCAGTGAATATTACACGTATGACAATTGTATCAAAGCACTTCAGGGTGCAACATGATCTAGGTAGAAAACTTGAATAGTATTGTACTGTCTATTATAGCCACTTTGAAATGTTTTGTAATGTTCTTTTGGATATTCTTTTAGTATATTTTGGCAAATAAAAAATTCTGCAGCAGGAGAGAGAGGGTGAGGATGAAGGGGAGGGTCTGAAAACATTTGTTGGGTGTTTTAGAAAACTGCCTATTGTTTCAAACTGAATGTACTTGGAAATCTCATTTGCATTCCACATAGTGAGCTTAATCACTAACCCAGATCACTTGTGAGAACTAACCCTCTGTGCAACTGACTTCACAGCAACATCATTATATAAAGTAAACCAACATTCCCTCCAAGCTGAATCGGTAACAATCTCCAAAAATTGCAGTTGCGTTGGTGAGAGGGAGTTTCATTCTACATTAAGTTCAATACTCATTGTGTTTTTGAAAACAATTGCAGTATTTCACAGGCAGAGTGCTGAATATTCATCTTTGGTTTGGGAAGCAGGAGTTGGACCATTCCCGATGTCACATTCCTGACTTCAGAAAGTCAGACCATTTAGCTGGACTCTGGGTGTCGGAGTTGGGCTGGAGTCAGGGCTCTCACATTCAGATGCAGGCCTGAGATGGAAATGGAGGTGGGTGGATGGCGAGGCCAGCAGGTTAGAAGGACTGTCACCATTCACTGAGACATCGACCCAGTTCTCCACTTGGTTGTTAGGTCCTCTAACCCTCACTCCCACCCACATCCCATGCCCCTCAAATCCCCCATACCCCCTCCATAACACTTCATATTCCCCCAAACCTCCTCATATCCCCCATCATAACCCCCATAACTCCTCATATCCCCCATCATAACCCCCATAACTCCTTATATCCCCCATACCCCCTCCATAACCCTTCATATCCCCCATACCCCCTCCATAACCCTTCATATCCCCCATACCCCCTCCATAACCCTTCATATCCTCCATACCCCCTCCATAACCCTTCATATCCCCCATACCCCCTCCATAACCCTTCATATCCCCCATACCCCCTCCATAACCCTTCATATCCCCCATACCCCCTCCATAACCCTTCATATCCCCCATACCCCCTCCATAACCCTTCATATCTCCCATACCCCCTCCATAAACCTTCATATCCCCCATACCCCCTCCATAAACCTTCATATCCCCCATACCCCCTCCATAACCCTTCATATCCCCCATACCCCCTCCATAACCCTTCATATCCCCCATACCCCCTCCATAACCCTTCATATCCCCCATACCCCCTCCATAACCCTTCATATCCCCCATACCCCCTCCATAACCCTTCATATCCCCCATACCCCCTCCATAACCCTTCATATCCCCCACACCCCCTCCATCCTCCCCATACTGCCCCCATGCCCACTCACACTGTATCTATTATGTACATAACTCATGAGCCAAATAATAACACTGGGAAGACTTTGAAATGCTCAGTAAATATTGGCCAAAAGCTTCTGGTCTCCAGATCATCGAAGGTCGAATGCACAATGGAAGATGCAAATCAGGACCCTGTGGATGTCCCAACACGTGGATCTATGTGGGAATTGCTTGGGAAGTTTAAACTCCCAATTGGCAATTCCACTAACTTTGGGACACCACAAAAGTCTCTGACTCTGAGTTAGAGTTGGAGACTTCGGACAGTTTCACAGGAGTTACCTGAATAGTTGTCAAAGAAATGTTACATTAAAACCTGGTGTAACATTTGGGTAAATACAAAATCTAGTCACTATCGTGATCCCCCAATCACCCGACTACACCCCCCAACAACCTGACTAACCCTCTCCACCATCTAATTACACACCCCAACCACTCGACTAACCCCTTCAACCACCCGACTACACCCCCTCGACCACCCGACTACACCCCCTCGACCACATCCCCTCGACCACCCGACTAACCCTCTCAACTACCTGACTACCCCACATGACTACACCCCCTGACCACCCAACTACTGCCCTAACCTGACCATCCAGCTACCCCCCAACCCAACCCGCTACCAACTCACCCACCCTCACCCATTCATACATCCATTCACTAACATTCAAAAACTTGACCTTTAAACTTACCAAATGATAGCTAGTGCTATAAAAAGGGGGCATGTCCCATCTTGTCCCAGCTCTACTCCTTTCTGACAGAGTTCCCCAAGGGACACAGCGCTGCACATTTCTATGAAAGCCGGGATTGGAAGGCCCCAGAAGAAATGCAAAGTCAGGAGAGCCTTTGAGCGCAGCAGCGATCCACTCATCATTGCCACTGCTCTGAAGATCCAACCCATTATATTAAAAAGAAACAATCAGCCATTCAAACTTCTCTTAAAAAAAGGTTCCTCTTAGAATCTTTTAAAACTGTCAATCAGTCACAGCCATTGAAACTCCTCTTACCTCAAATGCTTATTAATCTTCCAAAATAAACAAATAGCCATTCAACCCCTCTTCTAAACATTTAGACCTATTATATGCTCTTAAAACTGTCAAACAAAGCACACAGTCCCCTCATAGCTATGTCAACAACCCTTGCCGAGCTAAATCCTTTAGTGGGGCTTGGAGCTTAGCCACACATAGGTAATGAGATTACATTACACAGCTGAACAAACAGACTCCACAGTGCCCACTCTCTGAAGTCGCCTGACAGACATACGGCTGCCTGCTCCATTTTTTTTTCAAAAGCTCAATAGGATTTCAATCAGGGAAGTCTGGCAAGTGTTCAGCTTTTTTTCAAAGCCTAAAGATCTCTGGTTTTTACATCACTGGAATACTCAGACCACAGTCCCCAAATGACCCATTTAAATCATATATTCAATACTGTTGAATGCAGAAGAGGCTTTTATCATCTGGATAAAGTACTCTAATGCATGTGAACATTTACACAATGATGGTCAATTTAATGGTCACTTCTCTTTTCAGGACAGAGCCCTATGATCAATCATTGCATTAAAAACACACTTAAATCATCATACACCATTACATTATGACATTAGAAGTTAGCAAGATCTTTCAAACTTCCCTGTCAAAAGGTTCCTGACTCCACAGCAAGCTTCCTCAAATTTCATGAATTTACTTACCTGGTGTGGTTCCCAGGGGCTTCAAGAACCCACCTGCCTTGACGAAAATACCAATATCAGGGAAAATTGGATTTGCAACCAGCCTTAAAATAGTGACCCCAAAGTCACTTTACATGAGCATGGGTCATGGCTCACTGGTTTCCTGCCCCAGAGAAAATGGTGCCTGTCAGGAATTGGCAGCTAAGTTTAAAATTGCAGCCTCACGTATCTCCTGACACAGGCTGACTCGGTGACAGGAGGGGGAAAATTCAGCCCAGAGTTTCCTGTTCGTTTTCTTAGGCATTGAGGACGGGCAATCTCGGAGACAGAGTGAGTCAGCATCAGCTATAAAAGTGATCAGTGTCACAAAACACAAAAAGGAAAGGAATCCTGGAGTAAAAAGTGCAAAAGACCCAAAAACATAACCAACAGTTTGTAAGAGCAGGACTAAGTAAAGAGTCGAAATCCCAGCCTTGATTATCTGTAACATCCCTTGTTTACAATTTACCCATTCCAGCCTCCAACTAACTCTCCCACATGCTCCAGTCTCTACAGGGAAGGAAGAACACAATAAGGAAAAGTGACCAGACCAACAGAACTAAAAATAGAAACACTAAGCTTCCAGAGTCTAAAGGAACTACATGAATTGTGTGCTTGAGCCTGATAATTATTAGATTCCGTTATTTTTACCATTCATATTAAGAGATTGATCATTTCCAAACTATTGTTTGTGTGTGTGGCGGTGCAGTGCAGGAAGGTAAGGGTATGATCAAGGGTTTGTATGGAAAGTTTCACAGACACAAAGCAGTACTGGAGAATACTGGGCACAGGGGAGAGCAAACAGCACTGGGTTAGACCTCACACTGTGGGCTCAACAGGCACTCTGTCCAAAGAGTTAAATCAATAGTTTTGAATTGTTCGCTACCTTTTCTGACCCTTGATCCCAATCTTCCCCTTCAATTCCAGACTACCCTCTCCCCCTCAATCTCAGCTCCAGCTGCTCCTAATGCAACGACCTCACCATTCCTACCCTGCCCTCCCCAGTCCCCTTTCCCCATCTCAAGGCTTTACTATTCTAAAAGAGTGGGTGTATATTTGAGTTTCACAGGCTTGTCACTTTACAAAATAGTTTGCAGTCCTGCTCATTCATTGGTGGATTTGAATGTTTACTTATCTACCAATGAGGAAGCTCCACAGAGAACAGCCCAACAAATGGCAGGGCTGGGATTGAGCATAAGAGGAAACACAGTGAAACAGGAAGTCCGTCCATGGCTGGGTGCGGTTTGCATGTCAGTAGAGAGACAATAGACTCATAATAGAGAGAGGAATTCCTTCAACACTGAAGGAATTAAAATGATAGCTGAAGAAATCAGATGACAACACAAGTTCCCAGTTGATCGGACTGAACGGTTATCAAAACATTAAAAAGGGACTAGTTTATAAAGGGGACTCAAGGTGCTTAAGACGATAATGATGTTAGAATGACTGCTCTGTGTTAGCCTTCGGACACACCCTTCTTTATCTTTTCATCCTCTCAAAGATCAGCAGCTGTCCGTACATTTTAAGTGCTGGCTAAGTGAACAGAATCATACAGGGTGTCAGCTGTGGCTCAGAGTACAGCTCTTACCCATGAGTTGAGACGTCAAGTCCCACTCCAGACTCTGAAGCCTATAATCCTGACTAACTTTCCGATGCTAAGGAAGTGCTGAACTATCCAAGAAGCAGTCTTTTCGATAAGAAGTTAATCTGGCCTTTCTGATGGATGAGAGAGATTCCACAGCCATTATTTTGAATGAAAAGCTCGAGTTCTCCCTGGTCAATATCTCTTGGCCACTCAACATCACTAAAACAGATCATCTGATCTTTATCATGTCACAGTCTGTGGGAGCTTGCTGTGTGCATTTTGGCTGCCATCTTTGCCACATTACAACAGTGACCACGCTTCAAAAGTATTTCATTGGCTGCAAAGGGCATTCTGAGGTTGTGAAAGATTCTATAGATATACAAGCTATTCTTTTTAAGATTCTGTAATTAAGAGGAATTCCTAAAATATTTCAGTGAAGGGAGGATTGGTTTTAATTTGGTAATTTCAGGGTTTCTTTGAGACAGGGTATTTGGCCATCCTGCTCACAGTGTTGCTAATTGAGAGGCTGAATAATTTACTCTAGGGATGTGCCAAGCCTTGGTTAAACACGATAACCACATAACCAACACTGGGATCTCTACAGATCCCAATAAGCAACTTGTTCATCGTCCAATGTACCTGAAGTTCCCAACCCTCCAGTATTGTCCCGGAGTCTTCAGAAACTAAAGATCCATCTCCAGGAGCAACCTGGGAGTAAAATCACAGCAGCATTAATAAAAAAAAGTGTATTTTTTTTATCTTCTTTGAACACTTTTGGTTACTCATCTGAAAAATTTTGGAGATGGGGAGTGGAGGGTGAAGGGCTGTTTGACCAGGTGGGGCAGTTGGACCTGGGAGTCGTGATGAAACCTCCAGCAATAGGCCCAACCAGAGTTGGCAACCCTGAACATACCTGCTGGTAAAACAGGACGATGGGAATCCTTGAAGAACTGGCCAGTTATAAGATGGCGGGGTAGCAGGAACTCGATCTTCAACTGGAATAAGTTTACAAGTCCAGCTGATGCCATCACCATCTGGATGCAAGCAACAGGTGGAAGAGTGAACAGCCTCGATGAATTGTTATTGAGGTAATTTAATTGTCGAGAGTGAATCCTGGATCCTTGCTGACACACAGCCCAAGGCCCCCAGAATGCAGGACATGTGCCCCTCACTTGGAGGGCAGCTGCCCCAGCAAACCAGGCCAGGTTTCACATCATCATCACCCACCTGCCAACCTGGTCAAACAGCCTCTTCTGCCCCACATCACCAATGCGTTTACAATAACAGATAGAAGTGTTCAAATGTAGAACAATCCACAATTCCACTGAACCCCTCTAAATTATTGTTCTTGAAAGATTAATTTTTAATTCCCGGAGACTCCAGGGCAATCCTGGAGAGTTGGCAACTCTAGGAGTGAAAGGACAAAACCTCTTACCGTTTCATAAATTAACAAGATCACACAAAATACAGCAGGGCTGATTTTCTCAATAATTCAAGCTTTAAAACCTCTGGGGGATGAAAGATCTGGACCTAAGTATTTTGCTACTCCAACTGTTGGACACTGTCTTCGAGGCACCAGGAGAAAGGAAGTGATTGGTCACAGACATCTTTCTAGGCATCCCCTTGAGTCTGGAAGGGGAATGGGAGGAGGACACGAGGTGAGGCAGCACCACTGCAGAACTCCTTCCGCCTCTGTGTGTACAGGACATTCCTTCTCCCAAGAACCCCCTCCACCAGGCCTCCACATACAAGATCCTATCCCCCTCTCTCTTAGAGTTGGAGCTATCCTGAAGCTTAGCACTGTGTGTCAAGCAGCCCACTCCACACCTTCAGTAGAAGTGGCTGTGTGGAGCCCACATAAACTGCTCTAAAAAAAATGCTGCTTCTGATCAGCACTTCATTGCTAAACCTGCGAGTTTCTGGTTGGCCCCTTCAAATTCAAATTGTAATAATCAGCAATCGAACCAAACCTCTGTGCTGAAGCCAGACTTTAAAACAGGCCCTCTCCTAACACCAACCAGCTGGTTGGGAGTAAGCTATCTTATTAGCATAGCAGCCATTTCATTCCTGTTTTCAAAAATAAAAACAAAGTGCTAGAAAACTCAGCAGGTCTGGCAGCATCTGTGGACAGAGAAACAGAGTTAATGTTTTGAGTCCAATGCGATGACTCTTCAGAACTGGAGAGGTAAAAAAGTGATGGATGTTATGGCGTTGAAAAGGGGGGAGGGGCAGGTGGAACAAAAGCAAAGGTCAGCGATAGGTTAGCGGGTGGGGATAGGTTAAGGGGTGGGGAAAATTAAATGACAAGGATATCATGGAACAAAACTGGTATTGGTAGTAGTAAAGAAACAAAGCATTGGTTCAGAGTGAGTGTAAATGACAGAGTAAAGGTCTACTCTGTCGCAAAGCAAAAACATGAAAAATAAGATTCAGACCGATTTCGATATTCACCCATTTCACCAAACTAACCTCCAACGTGTTGACAGTACGTTCAATGAATAAGTTGACATGTTAAAACGCACTATCAGCACAGTCTGAGGGGCTGACAATGTATGATCTTTACCAACAATATTCCTTTAGTACAGAAGTAAAATAATAAAGCTAACGTACCCCTTTCCAACAAATCTCCAGCACACAGAACACAGCCCATAAATAAACATTCCAGGTTGAATTGTTTGTTAGAAACCTACTTACGCCAATTGGAAGATCCAGAAATTCTCAGAGGGGAAAATAACTGCTCCCGGATTAAGTTAGAGGGTCCTCAAGCAGCCTGAAGGTGGTGTTGAACTTCGTGTTTTATCTGTCTGAAAAGGCAGTTTGCCTTTGGACTGTGCACACCTCTGATAAGTATGAGAGCATAGAGAATTCCTGGAATTTAGACAGCCAGGAAGTGCTATTGGCCAGCGTTGTCCACTATACCAAACAGCGCTCTGTGTGGAGAGACACAGCCAGCCAGTGGCTGTTAACTACCAAAGCTCCCAGTAAATAAATTCTGCTCTCCCGTTCCTCATACCATGTTTGTTGTAAAAATACAGTACCAGACCACTGGCACATTTTGAAACACAAGGGACAATTTGGCTAACTTCATGCTGCCTGAACCAAAACGAATACTTTAATATTTTTCTGTATGTCTTAGTTCTGATGAAGGGTCATACGGACTCGAAATGTTAACTGTATCCCTCCCCGCAGATGCTGTCAGACCTGCTGAGTTTTTCCAGGTATTTTTGTTTTTATTTTAAAAACAAACTGGACACTAAGAACATAAGCATTTAACTCATGATGTAGACCAGCAGTGAGATCATCACAATCAAAGGACAAGAGGAAGTAGGTAGAGTCCGCAGGCATGACCCAGACCTCCCTGTCGCTTGCCACCCTGCTCTCATGCCCACATGTCCGTCCTTGGCCTGCTGCATTGTTCCAGTGAAGCTCAACGCAAACTGGAGGAACAGCACCTCATCTTCTGACTAGGCACTTTACAGCCTTCCAGACTCAATATTGAGTTCAACAATTTTAGATTATGAATTCTCTCCTCCATCCCCACTCCCTTTCCGATCCCCCCTTTTTTCTAATATTTTATATAGATTTTTCTTTACCCACCTATTTCCATTATTTTAAATGTATTTCCATCCATTGTTTTATCTCTACCTTTTAGCCTATTTTGACCCCTTCCCCCCACCCCACCCCCACTAGGGCTATCTGTACCTTGCTCGTCCTGCTTTCTACTCTTAATGTCACCTATTAGCACATTCCTTAGATAATATCATCACCGTCAACACCCCTTTGTCTTTTTGTCCATGACATCTTTTGGCAATCTCCACCTATCACTGGCCTTCTATCCAGCTCTATTTGTCCCACCCCCCCTTAAACCAGCTTATATTTCACCTCTTTTCTATTTTTCCTCAGTCCTGTTGAAGAGTCATACGGACTCGAAACGTTAACTGTATTCCTCTCCGCAGATGCTGCCAGACCTGCTGAGTTTTTCCAGGTATTTTTATTTTTGTTGAGGTGGAGTTTCTAGACTGTTCCAGAAAACATGTTTCTAGAAAATATGGCTCCAAGTTACAAATATCAAATGTCGCTCTGAGTACAAAATAAACATAGAGAATCATACAAACAAAGAGGCCATTCAGCCTTTCGTTCCCAATAACTGCTGCTGACAGATGTTTCATACTTTGCTCTTTGCTTAGACTACATCAGCCAGTGTGGGCCACAAACTCCACAGGGACACTTCAAAGGTTCAACCAACCAATAGGCTCTCAACAGAACCAGCCTTCCCCACCCCCACCCAAACGGCATGTGATTCCTACTGCTGTGTCCAACCTACTAATCCAGCTGGGAATGACTAAGTTGGTACCTGCCCTGATGCAGCAAATGCCATGTTTAGCACCAATTCCCGCTTTGGAGCAGTAATACCAAGTTTGACTGCTGACTGCACATTATTCTATACACAGCTGTATCTTTGAAAGTATGTCATTAAACGCAAACATGCTCCATGCTGTGACTGGTCCAACTTTTGACACCGTTACTAACCAGTTTGTCAAATCATTTTAAGAATGATAAATAGGTCAAGTTTGCACTAGTTATAGGAAAAGGCAGCTAGTGCAAAGGGTGAGTTCACACCACCAAACTTAGGCAGAAGTTACACTGCAGCTTTTGCCTCTGTAGATGTCAGTGTCACATCAATGCAGAATCAAGCCAAGAAATGAGGGTTGGAAATGGAGAGATTTAACTGGATTTACATCTGTGCCACTCAGTTTTAGGCAGCAGAACCCTAATCAGCCAAACTTGAGAGGTCAGCCTCTCTACCCGCTTCCCGCCCCCACCATCCCACTCTTCCCATTTACTCCTGTATTACTCTCACTATCTGCAGCTGGTTGGCAGGACCAACAATTCTAAGAAATGCCATCAGTTTGTTACTCCCACTCATACACTACTGGTACTGGGCTCCAGTTCCTGTTCATGAACTTGTGCAGAGAATTCAAACTGAGATACACAGCCTTCAAATTCTAATACATCTCACTAAGCTGGGTTAATTTACACAGTCAGGATTTGACTGACCGCTCCAGGAACAGAGTTCACCCAGTCAAAAACAAACACACAACTGATAGAAGGGTTTAAATGATGAAAGGATTGACTACAAGTAAACTTTTATACCAAGAGCTGAATTTAAGCACAAGGTGCCATATTTAGAAATTCAGGACGTTAAAATAAAATAGTTATTGCAGAAGAAGCATAGTTAGTATGTGGGACTAGAAATTTTCATTTCAAGGAAGAACTAGGTAGGATCTTGTCAACAAATGGGATCCAGGGTTATTAGAGATAAACCTCGGGCAACACCGAGGATAGGTGTGCTAGATGGGCTGAAGGTCTTCTCCTGCCCAAAACTGTCAGGTCAAGAATGGAGACTATCACACAACTGCAACATCTTCAATGTTTATCCTGACTCATGTCAGCAGTGAAGAGATACCAGAGTCTCAGCTGGTACATTAATCTGTTCCTCTCTGCAGCTGCTGCTTTTCAAACATTTTCCATTTCTTTCAGATTTCCAGCTAGCGCTCTTCTTGCTATTTAAAGCCTCACTCGCATACCTTAATTGCATGATTGTGATTCCCATTTCCTGCCTTAGGTCAGAAAATCCTTACATCTGTTCCAGCTGGACTGGCATTGAGCAACTTGTGCCAACTACAAGTCGTTAACTGTAACTCTGTAAACACCCTCAACACAGGGGACTCTTCAAAGTCATTCCAGGAAAGGGGAGCTGGCATCTCAAGCTGAGTAGGGTTTAAAAACCAAACGCCTGAAGAGGCAGGGACAGCATGTCAAAAAGTTCCTTACTGTCCAGTCTCTAAAGGTGTCTAAAACAAAAACAAAAATACCTGGAAAAACTCAGCAGGTCTGGCAACATCTGTGGAGAGGAAAACAGTTAATGTTTCGAGTCTGTATGACTCTTCAACAGAACTAAGTAAAAATAGAAGAGAGGTGAAATATATTTTTACTTAGTTCTGTTGAAGGGTCATTTGGACTCGAAACGTTAACTGTGCTCCTCTCCGGAGATGCTGCCAGACCTGCTGAGTTTTTCCAGGTATTTTTGTTTTTGTTTTGGATTTCCAGCATCTGCAGCTTTTTGCTTTTATCTAAAGGTATCTACTCTGGCTGCATGTTCTGGTCAGACCTTAATGACTTTAACAGCTAGAAAGCAAACAATTGGATATTGTGAAGAATTGTTAAAAGGAGATTCTAATTTTGGGGAGGTTGAATTTACGGAGTAGACGCATCAGGGGTGTCACAGTGACATGGCCTTGTCATAAATACTGGATTGTGGGTTTTAAGCGTTTGCATGACAACTGGGTCCCTTGGAGCCCAGACAATCAAATTTGAGGTAGAAAACCTATCGGCAGTGCTGATATAGTGAGCAAGGACCTTAACCAGTGCTTCAAGCATGCTGTATGAAAAAGGAAATTCATAATAACAAGGCAACAAACTCAGGAATCTGGGTTTGAATGAAATGCCTTCAGAAGGAACAGGGATGTGATCCCTGCCCTGAATTCACTCTGAGACCTGGATTCTCTATTGAATGTAGGTGCTGTTTGAAAGACAGCTGTTTACCCCAACCCAATGCATTGTCTTCTACCATCTCATTAGATACAGACTAGATCTTGGTCTTCGCTCATCTACAAAGTCATGTCTTCCTATTACCGGGGATCAATATTGGACCAAAACTGAACCTAAGCTCCACATTACAGAGGGACTTGGCAGTGAATCTAAAAGCACTTCCGAAAACTGCAACAGAATAATGAGTGATGGGTTCAGCTTACATGACATGACCTTCATGATACTGGGTGCAAGGACTGCTCGCCAATCCAGGACACCCAGAAATTGAGCTAGTATTTACACAGCATCATTGATGTAGTGAAAAGACCTATGACACTTCACAGGAGCAGAAGCAAACAATAAATTGACACCAAACCACATGAGGAGACATTAGGTCAACTGACAAAGAGCTTGGCCAAAGAGGTAGGTTTTAAGGAGTGTCTTAAAGGAGGAAAGTCAGGTAGCGAGGTGGAGAAATTTAGGGAGGCAGAGAGATATAGGGAAGGAATTCTACAGTTTAGGGCCCAGGCAGCTGATGACACAGCCACCATTGGTGGAGTGGTTAAAAGCGGGGATGCACAAAGGCTCGATTTGAAGAGCGCAGATTTGTCAGAGGGTTGTGGGACTGGAGGGAATTGAAGATAGGAATGAGAACTTTAAATGTAAGGTGTTAACCAGGAACCGTTGCAGGTCAGTGAGTATAGGGGTAATGGGTGAAGATGACTTGGTGCAAGTTATTAGGACACAGACAGCAGAGTTTTAGGATGAGCTGAAGTTTACAGAAAGTGCATAGTGGAATACCATCCAGGAGAGCATTCAAATTGATGGGCCAAGAAGTAACAAAAGCATGGATGAGGGTTTCAACAGCAGATGAACTTAGCAGATGAGCTTAGGCAGGGGCAGAGTCAGGCAATATTATAAAGGTAGAAGTTGGAAATCTTTGCAATTTGGAGGATATGGGGTTGGAAGTTCAGCCCATTCAAACATCGCCAAGGCTGTGAACTGTCTGGCTCAGCCTGAACCAGTTGCCAGGGAAAGGGATAGAGCCGATAACTAGGGAGTGAAGTCTGTGGGAGGAACTGAAGACAATGGCTTTGGTCTTCTTAATATTTGGTTGGAGGTAGTTTCTGCTCATCCAGTTTGAATGATTGACAAGCAGTCTGACAAATCAAAGATAATGGAGAGGCTCAGAGAAGTGGTGGTGAGGTGGGGCTGGGTGTCATTGGCATATATGCAAAAACTAACACTGTCTTCAGATAATGTTGGTCAGGGTCAGAATGTAGATGGGAAATAAGGGGGGGGACCAAGGATAGATCCTTGGGGGTCACCAGAGATAAGAGTGCAGGAATGGGAAGAGAAGACATTGCAGGTGATTCTCTGGATGGAGGTCAGTCCGATCTGAGCTGGATGACAGTGGAGAGCTGTTGGGGGATGATGACGTGGTTCACTATGTCAAAGGTTGCAGACAGGTCAGGGAAGATGGAAAGAGATTTCAAACATGATTTTCATTGAAGCCATTTCAATTCTGTGGCAGGGCTGATTGGGGCGATTTCTACAATAGTTCACAGGGTGACTGACTGCAACATGATATCAGGCTCATTAAAAGAGAAAGGACCATTTTTCTTTTTTCTAACAGTCAAGATTGAGTGATACAGTGGGGAGATGCTGCAGTGAGCTCCTTCCCCAACAACGACCAGGTGATCCAGTAATCCCACGTACAGTGGAGGTCTCCAGTGATATCTCTAGCGACCCGTTTGCCCCAACCCCGACTTCAGGGATTGGGTCATGATTGGTGAGCACCCAGCCGATCCCAGATCCATACTCAAAAGATCCAACAAAATTTTGGGGCCCTAAAGTTCCCAAGTAAATATATTTCAGTGCCTGTCCCAGTCACAGACACATCATCGCGCCTTACTGGTTAGTCACCTCACTGGTGGAATCAAGCTGATTGTAGGACAGTGAGTGCCTTTTAAAAGAAATTCTTTTGTGACGATCTGCTTGGAGATTTCCTGTGAAATAGGATCAAGTATTTGATAAATGCAAAATACTTTTCTACTGCAGAGTGATGAATGAACAGCCGGCAAAAATCGTAGTCAAATACTACTGACCTCAAGGCATTAATTCAGACTTTGAGATTTACAGTTCTGGAATGTTCTGAACTTTTACACAAACAGTCCAAGGTAACAATGTCAGACACAGCTGCCAGATGAACATTGATCTCCAATTTATAATGGAATTTGAGATCTCATTTTACAGCTCAAGTGTCTTTATTTTTCAGCTTCTTCCATTTATCTTTAGTAGGTGTTCCCACCAAACTGGGCTTAATCACTCTATAAAAGTTTATCAAAGAGCCTTGAACTGCTGACTGATGACAGAGCCAACAGCACCAGGTCAAAGTTATTTCAGGACATGCAATAGTAAGTTCACTCTCTGCACACACTAGTCCCTAAAGTTTCAAAGGATTCATTTGATCACAGATCCTCCTATTTATGACAGAGATGAGGAGAAATGAGGATAGGCAGGAAAGTGGAGTTGAGACCATGACCAGATTAGTCCACAATTCTGTTGAATGGGCCAAATGGCCACTCCTACTTCCAGGTATGTTCTTATGGAAGAAGCAAGGGTGCAGAATGTACTCCAGGTGGGGGGACTTCAGTGTCCATCACCAAGAGTGACTCAGTTACACCACTACTGAATGAGCTGGCCCAGTCCTATAGGACGTAGCTGCAAGACTGGGCCTGAGGCAGGTGGTGAGGGAAACAACAAGAAGAAAACCTATTTGAACTCATCCTCAACCTATCTGTTGCAGATTTATCTGTCAACAACAATACCGGTGTCTTCATATTGAAAATACCCTCCATTGTGTTGTGTGGCACAAACACCATGCTAAATGGGATAGATTTCGAGCAGATCTGGCAGCTCAAAACTGGGCATCCATGAGGCTATCAGCAGCAGAACTGTATATAACCACAATCTGTAACCTCATGACCCAGCATATCCCCCACTCTATCATTACCATCAAACCTGAAGATCAGCCCTGGTTCAGTGAAGAGTGCAGCAGAGCGCATTAGAGCAGCATCAGATATATGTAAATTTGAGCTGCCAGGCCAGTGAAGTTAGAACATAAGACTACATGCATGCTACACAGCAAAAAGAGCATGCAATAGACAGAGCTCAGCATTCACAATGAATCAGATCAAAGCTCTGTGGTCCTGCCACGTCCAGCCTTGAGAAAGGTGGTGGACAATTAAACAACTAAACAGAGGAGGCAGCTTCACCAACATTCCAATAAGAACATTAGAAATAGGAGCTGAAGGCAAGTTTGTTCCACAATTCAATATAATCATGGCCATTCCTGGGCTTCAGCTCCACTTTCCTGCTTGCTCCCCATATCCCTTAATTCCGAGACCAAAAATCTGTCTAACTCAGCTTTTAAACAATGGAGCATGCACAATTCTCTGGGATAGAGAATTCCCAAAGATTCACAAACCTCAGTGAAGAAATTTCTTCTCATCTCAGTCGTAAATGACTGCCCCCTTATCCTAAAACTATGCCCCCTTGTTCTAGATTCCCCACCAGGGGAAACAAAATCCTCAATGTCTGGCTCCTGGGAGTTTACTTCTGTTCTTTTCCTTCTTCAGCCTGGGAACTTTTAATCTCAGAGCTGTCTTTCACAGTGAGGTTATTGCCCCAGAGAATCTTCACCTAGCACAAGCTAAGTGAATCTTCCAGCCTCATTTTAAATCACCTTGGACTGGTTCCAGGAGAATTGAATGTCCATTTAAACAGTGTAAAGTGTATCTGTGAAGTGTGTTTCTGGTTGTGCTAAAAGAAAAAGTGGAATGTTCTGTTTTGTGGTTTAAAGTATAAATTGCCCATGAAGATAGTGTTTAGTCAACAGTACTTTTAGAAGTTTGAACTTTTTTTGAGAAATTATCCATTTCTTCAGGGATCATAACAAGAGGTGGAGTAAATTGGGTCCATATTCTCTGGAGTTTAAAAGATTGAGGGGGGGATCTCATTTTAATTTCTTACAAATTTGTCTTTTCAATCTGAGCTCCCACCCACATTCCTGCATGGTGAAGCACAGTGTGTTAATCACAGAATCATAGAGCAGAAGAGGCCCTTCGGCCCATTGAATCTGCACCGACACGTGAGAAACACCTGACCTACCGACCTAATCCCATTTAATGCCTATAGCTGCTCTCCCTCTCATCAGGTGGGCCATCAGCAGCTGCAGAATTGTACTCAGCCACAATCTGTAACTTCATGGCCTGATATATCCACCACTCTATAATTACCACCAAGCTAGGGGATCAACCCTGGTTCAATGAAGAGTGCAGGAAGGCATGCCAGACGCAGCACCAAACATTCCTAAAAAGGTGTCAACCTGGTGAAGCTATAAAACAGGACTACTTGTGTGCCAGACAGCATAATCAGCAAGTGATAAACAGAGGTAAGCGATTCCACAACCAATGGATCAGATCTAAGCTCTGCAGTCCTGCCACATCCAGTCATAAAGGTGGTGGACAATTAAACAACTCACTGGAGGAGGAGGCTCCACAACTATCCCCATCGTCAATGATGGAGGAGTCCAGCACATCAGTGCAAAAGATAAGGCTGAAGTATTCACAACAATTTTCAGCCAGAAGTGCCGAGTAGACGATCCAACTTGGCCTCCTCTGGAGGTCCCCAGCATCACAGATGCCAGTCTTCAGCCAATTCGATTCACTCCACATGATATCAAGAAATGGCTGAAGACACTGGATACTGCAAAGGCTATGGGCCCTGACAATATTCCAGCAATAGTACAGAAAACATATGCTCCAGAACCTGCCTATCCCTAGCCAAGCTGTTCCAGTACAGCTACAACACTGGCATCCAGCTGGCTACATTAAAAATTACCCAGGTATGTCCTGTACACAAAAAACAGGAGAAATCCAACTCGGCCAATTATCAGCCAACTTCAGACTATTCTCGATCATCGGTAAAGTGATGGAATGTGATGTCGACAGTGCTACCAAGTGGCACTTACTCAGCAATAACCTGCTCACTGACGCCCAGTTTGGGTTCTGCCAGGGTCACTCAGCTCCTGATCTCATTACAGCCTTGGTTCAAACTTGGACAAAAGAGCTGAACTCCCGAGGTGAGGTGAGAGTGACTGTCCTTGACATTAAGGCAGCATTTGACCGAGTGTGGCATCAAAGAGCCGCAGCTAAACTGGAGTCAATGGGAATCAGGGGGAGAACTCTCCGCTGGTTGGAGTTATACCCAGCACAAAGGGAGATGGTTGTGGTTGTTGGAGGTCAGTCACCTCAGCTCCTGCAGTAAGCTCTGATTCTCAATGTGACATGGCGTCAGGATCAAATACAGTACATCAACAGAAACACATCTTCACTCAATAAATCGCAAAAGCTGGCATTGTGCTAGTTCTGGGCTTTTCCTTTCACTTAATGCTCCTTTATAGAAAGTATTGCACTTTAGCTCAATAGCCCTCCCAAGAACTCTGCACTCCTCCCTCTGTGGCCACTGCCCCACCCCCACCAGTCTCTGCACCATTGGCAGTCGAGCCCTTAGCTGTCTAGGCTCTAGGTACT